>NC_047663.1:96136025-96328525 GCF_011762505.2 Arvicanthis niloticus
AAGTATCATATATGCTATAAGAGAGCATTCTGTTGAGCACCTTCTGTTTTGTATATCTATGGCTGGGACACAGGAACTTGCCACTTACATGACACATACACCCATAGACTTTCCCTACCAGCTTGTCCTGTTCCAGCCATTGAGCTCATATTGCTATGCTCCGAAAGCTGGCTCCCAAATTTAGGTGCTCTGCCTTTCCTTGAAAAGTTTACAACATCCACAAGTGTATTTATGTCCAGAGTAATTTTTAAGGAATAAAATTTCTGATAGAGTTTGAAAGCTACCAGGGTAGTAGGTAGTGAAGGAATAACTTCAGCTCTATCGTTAACAAGATAAATGGGCTGGAACCTGTTCTGGGATTTCCAAGCCACCCTGGCTCTGTTCAATCTGCCCTTTCTGTCTGCGGTCTGTCTATCCATCATCAATACCTGGCTCTGTGGCTTATCAGTGATGCTTACTGGGGGAAGAAGTTGTACAGGGTCATTCTCTACATAGTTTCATTTCTTCTGGAAAAAGGAAAACACATGCGTATGTGTGTGCACGCACATGCACACATTTGTGCTCACATGCACATGCATGCACACAGGCACAAACACACACATGCACACACACACACACACACACACACACACAGGCATACATTCTCATGTGTGCATGCCACACACAGCCTTTTCTCTTCACATAGACTTGGCTTATGTTGGGAATGTTAGATGAAGCATTTCTGAAAGGTTTTTTACTTGTTCCTTGAGATTGAGCTGACATGACTAATTTCCAAATGAACCCAACAGTTGCAGCAGCTAGTGATGGGTCTTCCTGATGTGCACAAAGAGAAGCCTGCTCAGACTACATTTCCTTGGCTAAGGATGTTGTATCTCCTGGAGTTCTTTCCTTTCATGTAAAAGTCTTAATCAAAATCTAAGCATCTCAGAAGGGAAGCACCTCCAGCCTCATCAGAAAAGCACAAGTCCTGTAGACACTCTGCTGGAGACACAGCCTGCGACCACACAGGGAGGTGGCTGCTGTAGCCCCTGGCATGCCTGTCATTTGTGTCTAAGAGGGCATCACAGACCTGCTACCATGACGTATAATTTGTTACCATGCTTTATACATTTGAAGAGATGGACCTTCTTCTGGTGTGTGCATGTACCACCATGTCCTTTTCTGTGCAACCTAAATGCTTCAGGAAAGATTGGTAATTTGATCAAGTGGAATTAAGTGACAAGAGATGACAGAGGTGCCACAATAGTAAGCAAACTTGCCTCAGAAGCAATGGTTCCTTTTCCCCGTGGGGATTTTCACAACTACTGAGGGCTCTGGGTGGAGGCTTGGCAGGCTTTTCTCTAAAGCTAGGCTCCTGTTAGTGGAGAAAGCTGGACAGTGCCCCCCAACTCCTGCCTTTGCAGGAACTTGCAGCATCCGAGAATAACCTTGATTTTCTTTTCATCTTTATCAGCTTTGTTTTTAAACCTTTCTTTGCTTTCTCTCTTCCCACAGGCTCTACCCCCTACCCCCATCTCTACCTTTGCCTATACACCTCACTGCATTTCTTGCTGGTAGAATTTTTTTTGAAGTATCAACACTTCAGTATGGTTCTTCTCCTGCTGCCCTCTTCCCTCTGTACCTCCCCTTCTCAATAGTGTCTTATGTAGACCAGGCTGGCCTCCTACTTGCTGTATAGCTGGAGATGACCTTAAATTTCATTTTCTCTGCCTTCTACCTCTGGAACACTTAAATTATAGACTTATGCTACCACAGCTTAATAATGTGGCACTAGGGATCCAGCTGAGGGCTTTGTGCATGCCAGGCAAGCACCCGACCCAATGAGCCACATTTTACTTCCAATGTCATGCCTCGCTTTGTTCCTTTTGGTTAGATAGTGATGCTCATTTGGAAATGAGTCCTTGCCCTGTTGCATTCTGGGATGATTGGAAGAACCACGACAGTCATCAGTCAAAACTCCCTGGGAGATGCTTTTATTTTTGCATTTTTATCATAACTGTTATATATCCATAGATATACCATTTACATACCATGTGTGTGTGTGTGTGTGTGTGTGTGTGTGTGTGTGTGTGTGTGTGTGTGTGTGATAGCACACATATAAGGTCAGAGGACAACTTTTAGGAGTTGGTTTTCTACTTTGACCATTGCAGAGACTTAGTGGTCCCCGGAGGAGACTCAGCAGAGTAAGAAGGCATTTGTTTTCTCTCCTGTTTGCCTGTATCTTGGCTGTCTGGTTTGTTTTGGGACAACAGAAAGCTCATTGTCATGTAGAAACCCCACCTTGTTGTTTATGGAAAGTTTCATGGTGGATACCAAGATATGGTCTTCTTTTATTCTTGTGACTTCTGATCAGATGGATGAGTAGAGCTCCTGAGACTATACCCACAACAGAAAAGGGTCTTTCCATCTACTTTGATCTCCTGGAAGATGTCACCGGAACATATTACAGGCATGGGGAGTGTGGTGCTCTGTTACTGGACTGTGGATGATGCCTCCCCACAGGCGAATGCCAAAGGCCTAGTGTGGATTCAGCAAAGATGATGGGAGGTAACTTATCACACCACATCCCTGCCTGGCTGTGTACAGCTGCACAAGCATGACATTACAGCACCTGTGTTCCTGCTCTGGGAACTGAGACATTTGAATTCATTTTTATTTGTGGTATAAAATCCATCTGAATTTCAAACTATGATGAGGACAGTGATTCTGGTGATGAGCATAGAAGCTCATGCATCAGTCAAGGAAAGTCTGTCAGGAGAAGACAAGAGCCTATTTGTCAAAGGCTGTAAACACAGGCAGGGGTTCCACTTCCCACTTTGTACCTGGCCTGGAGCAGCTAAACAGCTTCAGATCTGCCAGAAAATTGTATGGAAGGGTTTGGGTGCTTCTGAAAGTTATAGATCAAGTTTCCTTTGTGTGGGCTGGGAGGTGTGATGGTTAGATACATTGACCTATTCTGCTTAGTATTACCCACTCAGAATACATCTTTGGCCAGCACTTGCTCTGTGAGAGAGACAAGTAGTCTTGAACACCTGTATTAGCAGGTATGAGGGTCCATTCCTGTCCTGTAGTGGAAATAGATCAGAGCTCCAAGGGTGACGTTGTCTTGAGTCTTAACCCATGCTTGTCTCTGAGTCATCTATGGCCTGTAATTAACTCCTCACCAATGCTCCATGAATAAGCCTGACGAATCCTTTGCTTTGCCTTGTTGGATTTCAGTCAAATTATTCTGTCATTGTACTCTATCTAGGTGGAGTAGATGTTTGTCCACATTTCCCACAAAAAGCCACATAACAGGTGGGATCCTAGAATGGGTACAAAGGTAGACACCTGCAGCAAATGATTGGCTGCCCTAAAAACTGGGACTCAGGATACAACAGAAAACAGGCATTGAGCTTGAGGAAGAGATGGAAAATAGGTCAGGCCAGCCCAAGAAAGCCCCATAAGCACAAGAATCCCACAATCCCTTGCATAGACTACAAATCCATGTTACGTGTAGTCTCGTAAAGTCTTGCAGAGGGATCAGAGGATTGAGCACATTCTCATGGCCAGACGATGTCTATCCTTTTGCCTCTTCTGCTTGTTCAGGACGTTGTCAGCTCATTCCCGTCCTTGCCATCTATGTACCCTCTGTGTTCCCTGGCCTTCCTGATCACTCACATTTTGCATCTCAAGGTGGTTCTCCAAGGCTGTGACTTGTCCTCACCCACCATTTCTGTCAGACATAACTCATTCCAAATGGCTACAGCCTGATCTTTGCCTCTGTTTAGAAATAACCATTGACACAGCATCTCATGGATCCCAGACTGTTTTTAACTCACAATGGAGCCAAATACAGTCCTGAACCCTGAGCTGCCTGTGTCTATGCCATCAATGCAGGAATTACAGTCATCATGCCAGGTTTATGTAGTACTGAATATCTACCTCAGAATTTCAAGATTCTGGGTATATCTCTGTACATATCTACCAGCTGCTCCTCATCCCCAACACTGTAAATGATTTTTCATAAGAGGAAAAAAAAAACAGATAATAACATCAGCATCTAGTTGACACTCACAGAATGCCATAGGCAGGTTTTAGTGCTTTATATTTAATCTTTTATCAAACATTTGCCAAGAGCCTTGTGGACCAGATAATTATGTTCCCGAATGAGACAAGAGACGGAAGGGGATTAGTAAACGTTCCTCAGATCCCTCAGGTGGTAAGGGGAGAGATGGGTTTAAGCACAGGGAGTGTGCCTTTGACTGCTGACCACTGGGCTCTATTTCCTATTGTATAATCCTGTGGGGAAAGTAAGTCAAACAAAACCAGTGCATACCACTCAAGCGTTCACTCCTCCTAGCATATGAGTAGCTTCCACACATGAGAACCTTCTCAGAGACTCTCAACAGAGCAGAAACAAATAATTAATTTGGGGCCAATACAAAACAATGCTCTGTGACATCTTTCTCTGAACTTTCTCTCATTCACTAACACCAAGGTCCTGTCTCAGTCCTCAGTGCATAGTCACCCCAGGTTCTTCGGGATGAATGGTCACTGCCAGTGTTTGCCTTTCCAGTCTGGCTGGGAGTTAGTTTTGTAGATTAGAGCATCTCCACACAGGATGCCTCTTGGTGCCTTCCTTTTATGTGTGGGTCATCTTATCTTTGAGAATGAGATGTTAGAGGGCATCTCTTTCATGTCTTTTAGGAAAATTGTGGGACTGATGGAGCTTCTACAGTGGGTTGTGGTGTCAAGTTCCATCAGGCTCTAATGGGCCAGAAACCCAAGTGTCAGATGAGGAGTGAACGCTGGGCACACTCTGCAATACTGCTAGCCCAGATGTACCCCCACAGTGTGCAGTGGGGAAGTGTGGAGTAGGCTGTCAGACGCATACAACTCTTGGCCTTGAAGCTGGTTGTGAGGAGCCAGTCCGCAGAACTGTGGTCTAGCAGAATGGCTATTAGCTTAGCTCAGCTTCTCAAATGCCAAGGTTTGAACACCAAGCCCGGCAGCATCCTGGCTGTTTAATTCTTCAAGTGCCATGAGAACATGAAAAATGGAGATGGGATATTTTTCTGCGGTCACCAAGGGCTTGGTGAGCTGACATGCTTGAGGCTCTTGTTCTTTTGGCTGGGTCTAGGGTTTTGTTTCCAAAGTTAAAGTTACATTATTAGTTATTCGTCTTGTTGAATTTTTGAGACAGGAGTTCTGATAGCCAAATCTGGTCTAAAACTCGTTATTGTAGCCCAGGCTTGTCTGGGACTCAAGACCCTCCTCTTTCAGGCTTCAGAGTGCCTGAGATTGCAAGTATGTACCACTGCCCAGCTTACTACTACCCTGCTTTCCTTCTGCATTTTAACATTGACTCGGTATGTTACCCCTGTCATGAGACCAGAGAGGGTACATGTGGGACCTGTTAGTAAACAGCAAAGTAAATAACACAGCTTCCACAATATCTCAAGTTTCCAGTTACTGAGAAATCAGGCATCTTGTAGATTTTTTTTGGGTCAAGATAAGGCTGTGCAGAGAGGGTTGCTAAGCATAGATTGTAGTGGCTTCCACTCTGATTGGTTATGGTCTTGCCAGAATGGCCCTGCTGATAACAGCAGACTGAAAGGGAGAAATAGGGCTTCTGCATGATCAAATGCATGATTGATTAAGGATTCCTGCAGAGGGTAAAGGTATAGAGGTAGTGGCTTATGTGTTACATATGGATATACTCTTTGCCAGAACTAATGATGTATAACTGATTAATGATATCTCCAGAGGGTAAAGGAATTGGAGTAGCAATATATGTACTATGCATGTTTTTAAAAAAATAAGAATGAGCGTGTGTGTTTGATTAGAGATGCCTGCAGAGAATAAAGGGATGGTAGCAGGATTACATGTTCTCCATGTAGACTCTTCCTATCATCAAACCTGTCAAACTCGGACTGAAACAAATCCATAGGCCCTGCACTTTTAGCCCAAGGTGGGAAAGAAGACTCTTCTTCACACATCCACTTTTTTGTGCATTTTTCATATTGTATTACAGACTTGTAGCCAATGAACGCACTGAGTTTTTCATGGATAACACATGGCTTAAAGATCTCACAAATAAAAGCCTTCTGTTAGGTGTCCTTGCATAGACTCTGGAGAAGTCAGTTCTATTGATTCCACTGTGGTGATGAGCAATCTGATTTCAGCCTAGATAAACAGGGCTGTGTTTTGATCCCTTAATTTTTAAAAGCATGGTTTGTCTTCTTTCCGCAATTACATATGAGCTCAGTTGCTTGCATTTTAATATCATTAATTACAGCTATTGCTTTCAGTTGTCATTTATTTTGCTTAAGAGAAGCGAGACTATTCCTTTGTATAATTTTTAGTGGTGCTTTCTTTCTCTAAACTGTGAATTAAAATGTATTTAAGAAATGCTTAATTAAGTGCAAGCTATTTTTTTTTTCAGGACAGTTCTGCCATCTCGTCTTCTTAATAAGAAAAAAAAAAGCCAGTTGCTTTTTACATGATGAGCAGAGTGAGCGCTAATTAATTTTTCTTTCTGTTCTGTTGGTACATTTCATTATCCTGGTCTCAGTGTATGATTGGGTGTCTTCACGTGTTAGAGAGAAAGCACGGGCTGTCCAAATGTGATTTATGTTGTCCTGGCGCTTTTGCAGAGTTCAGCTGAATTTTTTTCCTGTTGATGAAGGTCAGAAACCTCTGAGATGATGCCATCCATCTCAGCAACTAGGTTGCTGAAATGATTTTTGATGGGACCTCAGGCAACATCAGCAGAACTTTGCGGAAGGCTGGGGGAGGTGTGCCACTGGGATGCTGCATCTGTGCATGCTTACAAGTGTGGCACACACCTCTGAAGTTCAGGTGGAGAGTTTGTAAAAATCAATTTACCAGGCTTTCTCTGTTGGTATGCACTTTCCAGATTTCTTGATGTATAGTTGCCAAATAAAAATCTTTGTACATGTCAGGCATGAGCATATTGTACTGATATTCATTGCATTGTGAAGTAATTTTGTAAGCAAGATAATAAACCTGTCCACCATATGGCTCTCTGTCTCTGTTCCTCTCTATCTCTCCATGTCTGTGTCTCTGTCTCTATGTCTCTGTTTCTCTCGGTGTGTCTCTATCTCTGTCTTTCTTTGTCTCTGTTTCTTTCTGTCTCCCTTCCCCTCTCTCTGTCTCCCTCTCTTCCTCTCTCTCTGTCTCTGACTGTGTGTCTATTTCCCTCTCTCCCTCCCTCTTGGATTATTTTTCTTCTTGTAAAATATCATGCTATGGAGTACAGACTAGCCAGAAATTTACAATCCTCCTGCCTCAGCCTCGCAAGGGCATGTCTATGCTTAACTTCTGTCTTTTGTTTCTTTTTGTGTGAAGGTGTTTGAGAAGAATATTTGAGATTTTTTTTTAGCAGATTTTCTGTTTTGGTTTTAAACTAAGGATTTTTTTTTGAGGGGAGAGTGTGCTCTAGAAGAGGAGGAAATAGAGAGAAGGAAGGAGAGAGGAAGGCAGGGAGAAAAGCAATGAAGAAATTTAGTTTCATTTCTGACAGCATCTCACACAGGTGCATAACAGCTTCGTGGACTTCAGATGGCCATAGATCAGGCAGGGCATGGTTCAGAGATACTAATACATAAAGAAGAGGGAAGCAAGAGTGGAGATAGAGGCAGTGGCTAGAGAGTTGAGAACTCAGTCCAAGGACCCCATGATGGAGGGCCACTGTCAGAGGCCAGGAAGGAGCAAGGAAAGATCAGTTCTCCAGGTGCCCTGGTTTTAGGCACTCAGGTTCCAGAATCTTAAGAAAATCCCCTGGGCTGTGATTATGATGATTTGTTGTAGTATCTCTGAGAAACTGAGTCATTCTCTAGCAGAAGAGAACAGCCTAGGAGATCAATCCTTCACTTAGTACAAACACACCCACATGCATATATAATATGTGCATATATGTGTACATCTTATGTAAGTACACACACTTGAATAGCATGAATATATGCATACCCACAGCAAATGTGTGAACCGCCTGTACACTCATGTTCACATATTGTAGCCGCCTGCGGCCACAGACCGACTGGGTTCACCTGAAAACGGGGCTGAAAATGAAAAGGAGGGAAAGGACAGGTGAGAAAAGCATGAAGCCATGACAGAGTTTCTGATCAAGGCTCGAAGTTTAATATCCAGCTCTTCTAATTTAACAGGAAAGCCTCACTGAACCCCTTCTTGTTTCAGCTGGAGATGGGTGGGGGAGCCCATACTTAGTCGCCGCTGGAGTTGTCTCAAGGCAAGCTCAGCGGGCAGCTTATTCTTCTAAGGTCTTGTAGCAGGTTGTACGTGCAGCCAAGGTGGGTAACTCCACCTAGGTCCTGTTATTTGGTCTATTGTGGTAAACAAGGTCGTTCAGGCCTGCCTGCTCAAGGCTGGTGGGTAGGACATGACATATCACACAGGTACACACCATATGTACACACATGTATACAATTCTGACATACACAAACATATGCACATCATATGCATTTATAGGTACATACCACATACATGCATTTCACATGCTTCCATTTCAACTTGACCATATTGCAAATGGCTTGGAGGACACCTGAGTAGGCTTCCTGATCATGTGGCTATGCTTGAGAATAGTACACCAAAAGGGAGAAATTCTACTTACCGGGTCCTTGGACAGAGGCCTGCCATGAGTTAAAGTATCTCATACCATCTTATTTTCCTACAAATTCCAAGATGGTTCTGCAATACAGGGATAATTCCTACCCCATATGTGTCAGGTCATAGGCCCTGGTCCAAAGTAAGCTCTCCATCATCAGTTATGCTGCAGGAGGTTGTAGTAGCATTGCAGAGAGACATGCACAGGGTAGGAAGGACCTGCTGGTAACAGATGCCCTATGAATGACAAGACTTGGGTCCTATCCAGATATTAACTCGCTTTTCTGTACACATCACATACATATGCACACAAGTATGTCTGGCATGCAGACACACACGAGGACAAATAATAAAGTCACATCATAAGGCATACGGTGACTTTGACTACTGAGTAACACAGGTAGCCACGCTACATTCTACATCATTTTTTTTTTTTTTTTTGGCCAGATAGCAGCTAGTCTGTTGCTCACCCAGGCATTCCCCAAATTTAGGATGCATAACACACTTTACATTACTTAAAAGTCCTTCTGTAATAAGAGGCCAATAGGCCAATAGCAATGTGGACACTTTAAAAGATGTAGACAGAAAATGATATGTTTCTATGAAGACTAGAATTTTGATTTTATTAAGCTTAAGTTCAAAATGGACTTATTGCCCCCAAAAGGCAACTGACATCAAAGACCCAAAAGAGAAAGTTTTAAAGATCCAACATAAATTAAGAACTCCATACCACAAACATCAGGGAACTAGAATTAAATAAAAATTAGGCCTGGAGCAGTGTAATGACCCAGAAGTTCATTATGCAGCCTAACCCTTTCAATCAAAGATCAAGTCTCATTAAAAGTCCGTCTTTGATTAGGGAAAGTTTGGGCCACTCTAGCACTGGATGACTCAATCCATGAACAGACAGGCTATGGGAATCTTTGCTTTATTTTCTTCACTTAAAAGGTAGTGAGCTATTTATCTTGTGACATTAAAGGTGATTAATACAAAGTGACATTGAACAAGAAATAGCAGAGGTATGTCTGCCAACGACTTTTGCCTATTAAATGGTGTGTACTTCTTGGTATAGGAGTGCAAGTGTGTGTGTATCTGTGTACAGAGGCCATTGGCTGGTACTCAAGTTCTTCCTCTATTTTTTTTCAGCTCATTTTGGATATAGGGTATCTCATTTAGCTAGGATCTCGCTAACTTGACTAGACTGGCTGACAGGCAATCCCCAGGGATCTCCTGTCTACCCATCTCCAGTGAGGAAATCACAGGAAATACACCCTTCCATAGCTGGAATTTTACATGGGTGCTGGAGATTCTCATGTTTGTGTAACAAGCACTTTACCAACTGAACTATCTCCCCAGCCTCTAGAGCATTATATAATTTTAGAGAAGAATTGTCATTCTGTTACCTGTTACCGGCAGGTTAAGCATCATGTGACCAAACATAAACATCCATTATGGGTCGGTGCAGGAGACTTATGACACCAGCCATGCATTTCTCCCAGGAAAGACAAAAAGAAAAAAATGAAAATCACTTTACCAACATATTTCCTTTTATCCTTTACATTTTCACTATATGGTCTATATAGAAATCATTATACATTGGCTGAGCACCAGGTAGAATAAACAGGGAGAAAAGAGAAAACCAGACATATGCTAACATTCCTTCTCTGTGCTTCCCAGCTTGCTGTGAAGTACACAGCTACCCTTGTCTAGGATGTGCTGAGGTCCATGATGGACTGAACCCTCAGACACCATGAGCTGAAATTACCCCTTCCTTCATTAACTTATCTATGGCAAGTGGCTTTGTCACAATGAGAAGTCATAGGTATATAATAAATGGTACTTCAACCTATCCTTTTCTTTCTTTTGGCCAATTAAAACAAAATTTTTTTAAGTAACACAGCAATAAAACAAGAAAGATCCCTAGAGGTTTTTCTGATAACAAAAGAGTCTCTTATATTTTGAGGAACGATCACAGACTAGCTTTTCCCTTAATGATGTACTTCTAATATATACCACATCTAAGGCCCAAGATGCAAGGAATGGACAGGAGGAATCCTTTAAGCCCCTTGTATTTCAGAGTAGAGGTTCCAACTGATTGAGAGCAGCTCCCACTTTCCCCATCTGATCTCTGGAAGTTAATCACTGCCCATGAATAGTTGATGGGGCTCACTATGTGGCTCATTCAGAAGGCCAGCTGAAACCGGATGGCCCAGTGGCTTATAGGGGTGTTTCCAAATGAAACCTAAGTCTTCCCTTCTATAATGATAGTGATTTGGTTGGTGCCACAGGGTGTGTTGTGGAGCACAGCTGAATCACACAGCGAGAATATAATCTCCGTTTCAAACCATTCCTGTCTACCATGCGTCAGGATGAACAGCTCTCTGTGTGCTGCTGTTCTGTCTCCAGCACTGCTTGCACGCTCGCTAATCTTTCTGAATAGAGAACCCAGCTTCCAGCAGACAGAATAACAAGTGAGAATTTAATAAGTGAGGGATAGTGCTGTTTTCAATTCATTTAATCTGAGAGTCTATTTGTGGAAGATTTGCAGTTTGATAATATTACCAGACAGTGTCCTAAAGTTTATTACAGCAGATAGGAGGCCACTGAGACGAATGTAGTAAGCACAAGGCAAGGAGACCCAAGGGTAAGCCATGTTACGTCAGGGAGTGGAGCCCACATGTTCCTGTCACAGAGGAGACAACTGAGAGGACACCTGTCTGTGCTTTTCTCAATATCACTGAGTCACTTCAGGGCTTGAACTCAGTTTACCTTTCCAAGCCTCATAATTATGTCAGGATCATGTTTTCTAGTCACAGTCATTTAAGAACAATTTGTTTGTTCTTTTGTCTTATTTTCTTAAATTTATGGTTTTAGAATTTCACACAGGAGTGCAGAGTAATTGTATCATTTCTAGCCCTCCTTAGTCTCTCTCTGACATCCAGGTCCTTCCATGTTCTTCCTACTTTTTCTAGAATGAATGACCTCTTCATATATATGCATATGTATGTGTATACATGCATACAAATATATACACATACATACATAAATAGATAGGTATATATACACACATGCATGTACATATATATTTATACACACACATATATATATATATATATATATATACCATATGTATATATACATATACAGGTATACATATATACATATATGTATATATACACGTGGAGGTATACATATAATATATATATATATATATATATATATATATATATATATATACACATACATATATCCTATTGAGTCCAGTTGGTGTTGTTCATATGTGCATGTGTTTATGACTAACCATTTAGCATTGGGAGCTTGCTCCTGAAGTAAACTGGTTTTCACTCTTTCAAAAGCCATTGACTGCCTACAGTTCTTCATCTAAGAGTGGACTTTGGGAATTTCTTCCCATACATGTTGACATGTCAAGTGGCATGATTATTACACAGTTCTTTAGACAACCATGGTGTTGAGATTCCATGGCTGAAGCCTCCCTGTTATGACCAAAGGACACTGTGTAGCAGCAGACTTCCAGGTTCTCTGTCTCTAACAATATCTCTGTCCCTTCTGAGATTTCCCTGAGTCTTAGGTCTATGGGTCGTGTTGGAAATGAACTGACTGGGGTTGGGCACCCCACAGTCACTCGTATTTTGACCAGTTGTGAATCTCTACAGTAATCTCTCCAAGTACAAGAAAAAGCTTCTTTGATGTGAGATGCATGTCCCTCTGGGGTTGAGATGGAAGTTATGGGTATAATGATGCTTCTCTATCTGTGGACAAACATTTTCAGTGGTCACTTCTCTTTCAGGTGGTAGCTTTTTTTGGTTTGTCTGAGGTAGGTACAAATAGATTGGACAGTTCCAACTTGCTCTGTTCACCTTCAGCTCACAAACTGGAAATGTAGAAACAGTGAACTACCTAAGTGCAAACTGACAACCCACTCATCCAAGGACACGTGTGTGTGTGTGTGTGTGTGTGTGTGTGTGTGTGTGCTTCTTGAGGAAGGCAAGCACTTACTGCTTGTATATGTTAGCTCCAATCTTTCTGCTTCTCACTTCTCTGTGTGAATTGTTAATTCATCATAAAGAGACAGAGACAGAGAGGAGAAAGAGAGTGGGGGGGGAGAGATGGAAAAAGAGGGAGAAAGAAAATACTAAATTTTTTCAAACAATCCTTCCTCATAAAGTCACAGCTTTTAGTTGTTTACTTTCTGAGTTTTGCCTGGTGGACTCAGAGCCCATTAAAGCAATGTCTTTGTGTGAGAGGCCAGGCTGGGCAGTTCAGAGTTTAGACTTTGGGCTGAGACATGGTTCAGTACACTTTCATGATGTTAAATTAAAGACATCTTAGGAATCTTGGCTGTGTGTCCTGTGATATCCTCATGCATAAGATTGGGTTGAAAGAGAATCACCACCTTAAACATTAGTTGAAGAAAAAAAAAAAAAGAAAAAGAAAGAAAGAAAACTGCCCAGATTGCAATTAGGGTGGAGTTTCCCATATCCCCAGGGACTGATGAGACTGTAACTATGGCAACTGGTTCCCTTTGTCTCTGCATCGTCTTTGACCTCTTCATGGATGGTGTGGTAGGTTCTCATTTACAGGAACTATACACGTTGGGCTTTAGACTTGCACTCTGCTTTTCTAGTGTGCAAGTTAGATTTACCAGGAAATAGGCCATGGCAGGCACCATCTGATGAAAGCCCCTATCATTATAATCTAAATTGTTATGTTTCCCCATGGAAGGTAGAAAAGAACAGCAAGTGGGCTGGACGCACTATTCAGTAAGTGTTTTCATATTAAAATCATATTTACATAATTATTGAAATATTTGTATGCTTCTGGACCTTCATGGTGAAAACAGAATTCAATCAGCTCCCATACAAACATTCAATATAAATTCGGATGGAGATTTAGGCTGATTGGAGCTTAGTAACTTTTAATATAACTTTCAAATCTTTGTAGTAGTTTCAGAGTCAGCAAACCTCTCTTTTAAACCAACCTTGGTTGAAGCTTTTCACTGCTTACATTGATGGTGACCTGCCCTCAGGAAGATGCAGAGACTCAACCAGATATCATAGAAGCAGTGAACAGATAAAGTTTATCATTGGCCTTATTTTACAGAGAAGAGGGTGTACATGGGTGAGTATCTTCCATCTCCATAAGATGTTCTGTAGGAAAACCAATCAAAACAACAAATTGCACTTATTTTAGTCTATTGGTTAAAGATGCAAACGAACAAACACTATGTAAGAGCAAGACCCCTCCCCTCTGTCCCCTCTCCATATTCAGAAAATAAAGCCAGTTTGCCACCAACACACCTTTGTTGAGAAAATTAAATGTTCGGTGTTCACATGATTATGTTAGCCACATAGCTTATCTCTCTGTAATTCTGTCCTCACAGCTGTGAGGTGAGTTAACAGTATCAAATGACATCACTGAGTGCCTGCTACCTAATTTAGCTACCAACAGAACAGTTCAGCGCCTTTGTTCTGAGGCAAGTTCCCGGGTGCAGTTCTGAAAGCTGGCCACAAGAGGCGCCATTTCTGAGCACAGTTTCATTGCTTTCTGTTTAGACCTCAGCCAAAAATGATTGGAAAAGGTGCTTCATTTCCAGGAAAGGGAAAGTTGGGAATTTGATGTTAATTACACCGGACATATTTTTCATCCATGTGTTTCAAGCTCTAAGCTTGCCAGTGGGGACGCATACATGGCAGAAATTCCTGACCTCTACCCATGAGCGTCCCTTTGTCTTATTCTGAGAGCCCAGATTGTTACTAGAGAGTGCCATATGTCCCGCAGGGACAGAAGGTTCCCCATCTGAAACTAACTGGTGGAGAATAGCATTAGCTAGCGTTAAGGTGAACGCTTGGTAGTGTTCCAGTTATGAATGTTCTACGACATAGTTTGAAAACAAAGCAGAGTGAAGAAGAAAAGGAAAAGAAAGAAGAGGAAAGGGAAGGGAAGGGAAAGGAAGGGGAGGGGAGGGGAGGGGAGGGGAGGGGAGGGGAGGGGAGGGAAGGGAAGGGAAGGGAAGGGAAGGGAAGGGAAGGGAAGGGAAGGGAAGGGAAGGGAAGGGAAGGGAAGGAGATACAGGTCAGTTGCTTACCACACAAGCATGAGGACCCAAGTTTGAGTCTTAAAACCCACAAAGCATTCTTCTGCTCCCAGGACTACAGAGACAGAGGTCAGGCAGCCTAGCAACACCAAACAGTGAGGGCAGAGGGACATGACTTATTCAGTAAAGTGGTGCCATGCCAGCATGAGGGCCTGTGTTCCATTCCCAGCAGCAATGTCAGAATGCCAGTGTGAAGGTGTGCTCTTGTAGTCAGAACACCTGGAAGCAGTCATGGGAGATTCTGAGCTTAATGGCTCTTCTAAGCAAGTCAGGGAGTACAGGTCTAGTGAGAGACACTGCCTAAAAGATGTGAGATGAAAGGCAATGAAAAATAGATGGCTAACATGGACCTCTTGCTTCCATATCCATGGACACACATGTGCACGCATGTGTGTGTGTGCGCACGTTTCTGCACGTACATAAGAAAATGCTTTTGTAAAGTAAAAGTGACAAAAGGTGCTAAGCTGAAGACAATGCTGGGATTAGTATTGAAAAGGCTTTAAGTGTCCTTGGCGATGCTGATGCTGGGCACTAGGCTAAACCTGGTGTAAAGTTCATTTTTATGATAATTAACTTGTATTTATGCAGAATTCTGAGGTGCTGAGGGGATAGATAGCTATAGCCTGTTGTAAACTTGGATAGGACAAAACCAAACCATTCACACACACACACACACACACACACACACACACACTCACAGGTGTGTGTGTATATATATATATATATATATATATATATATATATATATAATGTGCATACATATATATATGTATATATATTGTGTGTATGCATATCTACATACATATAATATGTCACTTATGGAAAATATTTTGTACATTTTCTGCCATGAGAATTACTTTGAATATAATTCATTTTATGAAGCTCACATTAATATATGTGCTAGTATTAGAGACATTTTATATTTGCATATGCTCATAAAGACACACACAGAGAGACAGACAGACAGAGACAGAGATACAGAGATACAGAGATAGGGACAGAGAGACAGAGAGACAGAGAGACAGAGACAGAGGTGAGACGATGCTGGTCATTATTGTTGACAAGCCTGTGGAGAGCCCTTTAAACATCTGCTTTTCAATTTGTGCAGTGCAGAAGTCATTGAATTTCCTTATGGACTTCAGAGCTGTTTGAATGTTTTCGTAACTTTACTTCAGATTCTGAATCCAAACATACCTGGGCATGTGCATGCTAATTATCTTAAGCATAGAGCAGGTGGGCTGCTGGTGTCTTGGCTCAAACAGCCAGTAGGTGGCAGTGTGCAACCAAGAAACCATCGCCTTGCTCCAGACAGTTTTAATTAGCTAAAAGGAAAACAGGTATGACTTCACATTTATTTATTTATTTATTTATTTATTTATTTATTTACTTTAATTTGCCTGAGCAGCCACTGAGTGCAGATGGTTTCCCCTTCCTCTACCCAGCTTAAGTATCAGAGGAGCTGGAATATCAAAAGGCAATCAATTGCTGGCCTGGGCCAACCCCCTGAACTTTAGTCCTGCAAACATCATCAGCCCTGTGCCATCTTCGAAATTGCTGCATTGGAAGGAAGCATGGAGCTATCAATTACTTCTGGGGCTGCGATGGCCTCTGTCCTTGAAAAGCAAGCCTGCTGACTCTGTGGGTGAGATAAAGGGCTGCTGTGGAGGCTGGAGGCAGGGTTCTCTATTGGTGTCCTAGAAGTTGATTGAGGGCCCTGGAGGAAGAAATGGAAGACCAGCTTAAATAGTTCATGATAGCCAAGTCCCCTGAAATGAATTACCATGAACCATCCAGCACAATAATTGCATCATGGAGGCTGCAAAAAAAAAAAAAAAAAAAAAAAAAAAAAAGCAGCCTTTCTTGTGGAAGCAGAAACCTTTCTTAAAAGACCGCCTCTCCTGGAGCTGTTTGCTTTGTCTTTTGAGTGGAGAAGCAGAATGCAGGGGAGATGTTAGTCTGTCTGCATGTACTAAGCACAAGTTAGATCTTTGTTAATATTTTTGGTATAGTCTCCACATTAACCAGGGCAAAGGGGTATTATCAATACCACCTTGACAAAGAATTGCCTCAGAAACAGTGTGTAGTTAGGGGACTGGGAGTGTCTCAGTCTGTAAAGAACTTGCTTTGAAAGCACAGAGACCTGAACTTAATCTCCAGTCATTCCGAGGTCACACCCTACAATGCTGAGCTCAAGCCCAGCCATCTCTGAGTCTCGCTGGGCAGGCAATGTATTCTATAAGATGATCTCTAAGCTAGTGACAGACACTGCTCAAGGGTGCCCCTGAGGATGGCACCTGAGGTTGCCTGTTGACCTCCTCAGGAATGCACAGACATGAGAATATGTGCACGCACATACACGTGCATGCACACACATACACACACACACACACACACACAGAGAGAGAGAGAGACACACAGACACACAAGAGAGAGGGTTCCTATCATTTGAAGCACCATGGATGAATCAGGGTATAGTACACTAAGATATGTAAACCAGACACAAAACCAAACACTGCTGGTTTGTGCCACGTATGGGATGTAGCAGAGCAGAAGTTCTCCTGGGAAGGGAATGGACAAGGATGGAGGAAACCCTGGTGACCACGTATGGGATGTAGCAGAGCAGAAGTTCTCCTGGGAAGGGAGTGGACCAGGATGGAGGGAACCCTGGTGATCACGTATGGGATGTAGCAGAGCAGAAGTTCTCCTGGGAAGGGAGTGGACGCGGATGGAGGGAACCCTGGTGACCACGTATGGGATGTAGCAGAGCGGAAGTTCTCCTGGGAAGGGAATGGACTGGACGAGGATGGAGGGAACCCTGGTGACCACGTATGGGATGTAGCAGAGCGGAAGTTCTCCTGGGAAGGGAATGGACGAGGATGGAGGGAACCCTGGTGACCACGTATGGGATGTAGCAGAGCAGAAGTTCTCCTGGGAAGGGAGTGGACGAGGATGGAGGGAACCCTGGTGACCACGTATGGGATGTAGCAGAGTGGAAGTTCTCCTGGGAAGGGAATGGACGAGGATGGAGGGAACCCTGGCTTGCTGATCACATCTAGGATTTTATGTAAATGGAAGAATGTCCAAAGATTATTTTCGGTAAGTGGACCAAAGGCATGGAGTTTCTTTCTTTTTCTTCTTTCTTTTAATTGTTGAAATCGTTCTTACTACTATACTAAACTAATCCCAGATATTTTCTCACGAAATAAAAGCCATCCATGTTCATCCCAGAACATATCAAACATACCGAAATGCAAAAAGACAAATGTAGTTAGGTTGGTCTCACTATCCAAGAGTCACTATTTTAAGGCAGACATCGGGACACAGGCTCCAAACCCATCCCCTGGGTAGCTCACACAGGGAGATGGAAGTGTAAGGCCAACCTGGGCTACAAAGTGAGTTCCAGGCCAGCTGTTGTCTTGGCTACTTTCTACTGCTTTAGCAACGTAATGTATAAAAGAAAACATTTGATTTGGGACTCATGGTTCTAGAGGGTAGTAGAGGCCATGATCATGGTGGTGGGAAGAATGTCAGCAGAAAGGCAGGCATGGCACTTCAGCACTAGCTAAGAGCTTACATGTGATCCACAAGTACCAGGCAGAGATCGGGGAGGGGAAAGGGGAGGAGGGAGTGGAGAGGGAGGGGGAGGGGGAGGGGAGGGGGAGGGGGAGGGGGAGGGGGAGGGAGAGGGAGAGGGAGAGGGAGGAGAGGGAGGAGAGGGAGGAGAGGGAGGAGAGGGAGGAGAGGGAGGAGAGGGAGGAGAGGGAGGAGAGGGAGGAGAGGGAGGAGAGGGAGGAGAGGGAGGAGAGGGAGGAGAGGGAGAGGGAGAGGGAGAGGGAGAGGGAGAGGGAGAGGGAGAGGGAGAGGGAGAGGGAGAGGGAGAGGGAGAGGGAGAGCACTAGTTAGTTTGCTTGGGATTTTGAAATGTCAAAGCTTATCCATAGTGACATACTTTGTTCACCCAGTGACATACCAAGGCCACACCTCCTAATCCTTCCCAAACAGTTCCACTACCTGGTGACCAAGCATTTGAATATATGAACTTACGGGGGGGGGGGAGTCAATTCCCATTCAAACCAGCTCACCTGGGCTGCAGTGTTATAATCTTTCTTGCCAAATAAAAAAACCAGAGATAGCAGCGACAACAAAGAGCAGACCCTCTCCCCCAAATAAAAACAGCAAAGGAGTAAAATTCTAAACTGCTTTATTTTTCTCCTGTCTTTTCCATCTGAAGAATGCAAGATTCCAACACAGACTCTACAGATTTTGTTTGACTTATACATAAAAAATATCTCCTGCCTCAGTTGGACCTGCCTCAGTTGATAGGTTTTGTTTTGTTTTGTTTTTGTAATACAAACTCTCCCATTATGTGTCTGTAGCCTACTTTTTATTTTTAATTCTTTCACATCTGTTGGTTTATTTGTGTGCATGCTTTTGGCTCTGCATAGGCCACAGTGCAAGTGTGGAGGTCAGAGGATACCTTCACGGGTTTCTTTCTTCTACCATGTAGGCCCCAGGGATTGAACCCAGACCATCAGACATGACAAGCACATTTTCCTTTTGAACTTTGTTACTGCCATCACATAGGTTTCTTTTAAACCCTTTTCTATTGTTATATAGTAGATAAATTCTAGTATGGAATAAAGAGGATCACCCCACCTTTGAAGAGGTACAGTGGACCACATGTGAAAACATATTCTCAGAGTACATTTGTGGGACATGTGCTTTCCTGGGACTTGGTTCAAGTAAGATCCACAGCCACAGTACTGCTGTACATAATCTCCTCCATGTTAGAGCACATAAGAAAGAGCATGTCTGTGTCTTTGAATTGCTCTGGCAGCCACCATCAGGGTCTCCTCATTCCTCAGGCAAGTTTCAAATCAGCTGAAACCCTGACCAGTACCACAGCCAGGGAAAGCTGCTTCCAGAAACCTGAGAACTTTGCAGCCTGCTTGGGTTACCCCAAGCCCCTTCCTCTCTTCCTTTGCTAGGTGGATGCTCTGGAAGCCCTGTGGGCCATCTGGCTGCATGCAGATGACAGCACACCCCAGCATCGTTCAGCCTGGGCCTCCCTTGTCCCTTCCATGAAGCTTATTTTTGCATAATTTAAGCATGACATGGTTGTGCCATTTAAGTTCTGTGAAATTGGTGTTCTACCATCCATGAAATTATATACATCTTGGGAATATTTCCTGTTACTACAGGGGAGAATGCATTCTTGTGGAGGGGTGCGACAACAGCGGACTCCATTGAGCCATCCCCCAGAAAGCAGTTATCACTCTGTACCATGTTGTGGCATAAAGGTAGACGTTTGCTGTTTAAATCCTAGAGAAACAGAACTGCAGGGATAAGCATCCTTTTATGTATTTGTCCTAACTCATCCCATTACCCCCAGCCCCCTCCCACCATGATTCTCCCTAATTCCAGCTCACACCTTAGAGACCCATAGACTTGCTAACATTGCAGATCCCATTGTTCTGTATGTCCAGGACAAAGATAAACAGTCCTTCAAAGAATGTTTACCATTGATGGGTTTCATGAACCCGATTGTCATGTGTGGATGTAGATTCTGCTCGTTATATGGACAGGAATAACACGTTATCATGCAGAGGATAGTGTGGTTTGTTTCCCAGGCTTCTCTCTGTATTACTGATGCACAGGAAGCTCAGACAGCTGGTTCCTGAAAAACATCACATGTGTGGAAAGATATTTTCTCTTAAATCTTGGGGCATCTATAGGAACTTAATTACAGTGAACATTGCTTGCTTTCCTGGTTTTGTGTCCCATTGCTGATTTATATTCCCTGGGCCATTTCAGTCTGGCTACAGTGTCATGAAGATACCTGGGTAGCTCATTGTCTTAACATTGACAAGCTTGGCACAATTTACAGCAGTTCTCCAAGGCAATGGTTTTACCAGAGAAGATATTGGGAGTCATGGTACTTCCTTCTCAGAAGCCTTTACTTATGGTGTGTTTTTGACAGGGTCCCATGTATACCATGCTGGCTTTGAACTTATGTACCTGTGGTTGATTTAGGATTGCCTGAATGATTGCATTATAGTTATGAATTTCCATGCCCAGTTTTTTTTAATATAGCATTGGAGATTCAATGTAAAGATTTGTGCATTCTGGAAAAGCACAATGGAAACTAAGCCACATTCTCAACCTGTTTGTTTTATCTTAAGGCTTTGCAGAATAATAAG
The DNA here is from genome assembly GCF_011762505.2 of Arvicanthis niloticus. Classification (NCBI taxonomy): domain Eukaryota; kingdom Metazoa; phylum Chordata; class Mammalia; order Rodentia; family Muridae; genus Arvicanthis; species Arvicanthis niloticus. Next base: position 96,156,969 of record NC_047663.1, read on the forward strand.
GCTTTGCAGGGTAGTGATTTCAGTAAAATGGGCAGATGGAGGGCTTATACTTACTTTAGTATAGGCCAGTCCAATGAAGCCAAGTGATACTTCCATTGATTATCAGGCAGAATAGTTCATTTGGGTCCAACTTAATTGTCAAGAAATATAGAAAGCCAATGCTCAAGAATAAAAACTGGGCACATGAGATTTCTCTCCCATGTTACCCATTTCTGAAAAGAAGTTCCAGAAAATTCCCTCTGTTAACCACAATATACTTTGGAGAAGTTGTTCCATGCCGGGTTGCTACACTGCCCACTTCCCCCAAACTCCTTCTTGCAGACTCTGTGTTGACAGGGACAGGGCTGTGGGCTAATTGCACAAAGCATTTATAAAGATTGTCACAGGACTTGCAAGATGATTTATTTCCAGCCCGAGTAAATAGGAACCTGGACTTCATTCTCAGGACCAGTAGAGGTCACGCATGCATCACGGTCCACCAGGTGTTCCACTGCAGATTCTGACTGGAAAGCTTTACAACGTCAGGATCATCCTTTAAGCCTGATTACAGCTGGAGCTTTTATACAAACTCTCGCAGTTTTCATATGCACCAGTACAGGTGGGAAGCTCAGCAGACAGGAAGATACTAGCTAGACTTATGGACCGCATTCATCATTATAGCGAAAGGAAAATCATCCTTTTAAAAGTGAACATGTTTTTCTCCTGAATTTCAAGTAGTGTGTTTAGTGCACAAAGTTATTTTCACTATAACATGAGAGATACTGATCAGATATAACCCACAAGCTATGCCAGTCTGATTGTGATAATGTCCTTTATAAATGGTATCCATGCTTTCAGATAACTGCTTCCTTCCTGTGTATAGAAACACTCTCTGGGGACAGCTGTCATGAAAGTCCTCTTGATGTGGTTTGTGACATGTCTATCATTTTCCTTCTGAGTAGTTCTTCTTTGCAACTGTCAAGGTGGACATAAGCTGGGACAAGCTGTCTTGTTTCTGTCTTCTTACAGGAAGACCACTTGCACAGCCTAGCCTAGCAAGGTCTTCCATTTTGCAGAATGAGGGCTGTCTGCATGCCGTGCTCCTGGGCGTGTGGATGTGCCTAGTAGATTCGGTTGAAATCGGCAGCCACGAGGCATAAGAGTTTTTCTATTCTTAGGGCCAAGGAACAAACTGATAGAAAATTAGTTTTGGGTATTGGTAGCAAACAAGTTAATCTCTTTTTTGACTAAAATTTTAAAAAACAAAGTATGCTTTATTTGATTATTTGTTTGTGTATTATTTTTGCTTAAAAGGAATTACTCTTGGCTGACATGAAAATCATTAAAGTATGTCCTTAGACTTGAGATTCTAGTGTATGGAGATTGAGATAGGGTTAGGAACATGCTCACTTGGTTGAGTGCTTGACTCAGTACAATTCTCTGGAACCCACAGTAAAAAGACAAGCGTGATGGTGCACACTTGTAATCTCAACCAGGGTGCTGGCCACAGACAGCTCGCTGGGGCCCAGGCTAGCCTACTTGGTGAGTTTCAGTCCAGTGAGAACCTTAGTCATTCTCAAAAACTGATTGGAGGGCATCTGAGAGATGAGAACTGAAGTTTTCTCTGGCCTTTTTATGTACACCACACACACACACACACACACACACACACACACCACATGGATCTTTGCACACATACAGACAAATATAGACACGCGAGGCTACACTCATTTCATTACCCATGATTTAAAATAGAGGTTCATTTATCAGCATGGTGAATAATATAACCTCTTAACATATATTTAGTTTTTTTTTCTTGCAGTTCTTGAGTTGGAAAGAACAGAGGAGAGATGTGTGCTTCTGCACTGGCAGAGACCCCACCCAGGCCACACATCCTCTTCCTGTCAGCCGATAGGAGAGTGCTCCAAATTTTACAGAAACAACAGATTACTGGCCACACAAATGATTTTGCCTAAAAGATCCTAATATTAAGGAGGCGGACAGCAACCCATTTGTACTGAACAAAAGGACCATAGGTGAGAGCTAAGAAACGCTAATCACCACTGTTCTCAGATGAACCCAATAGTGACTACATTGGTGTGGTATATCATTAAGTAATACCAAGAAACAGTGGGTTGATTACCTGGTTACTTGGTTTGGAAGCTTAATTAGCCTGTTTAGTGAACTGAGTTCTTGTCTTGTTGCTATGGTAAAATACCCTTACAAAACAACTTAGGGCAGAGAGAGTTGATTTAGCTCACCGTTCAAGGTACAGTCCATCATGGCAGGCAAGTCAAGGCAGCAGGAGGTTGAAACCCGCTGGTCACATTGAAGCCATAGTAAGGAAGCGGAGAGCAAGGAACACATGCTTGCTGGTGCTTGGCTTGTTTTCTCGATTTTGTACAATTCAGGATCCCCTGTCCAGATGGTTCTGCCCATCACTAAGATCAGTCTCCACACCTCAGCTAATGCAATGAAGATGATTCACAGGCATGGCAACAGCTCATTTACCAGGAGAATCCACCCTTTGATAAGCTGACAATTAGCTTGGTCTCACCAACTATATTCTGAGGATTAGGTTAATCAGTAAAAGTATGTCTAAACTCGAGATGTTCGAGGATTATCATTTTTCTTTTCTTACTTTAGAAAAAGCATAAGCCAAAAAATGTGAATTCCTCTAGCCATCATTTTTCATCCTATATAGACTAACAATATGGAATCAGGAACACACAGAGGGAAACCATCAAGGCTTTGCCCTTTTGCCTGTGGTGACACCTGTCAACCTAGCGAGGCAGGTTGGACATTGTTAGGGGTGAAACATTTCCTTGTTTGTAGAGCTGAAACAAGGGCCCTGTTCCTGCTGCACCCTCAGTTCTCTGGGTTCTGTTATGTTCCTTTGGCTCATTAGCTTCTGTGATGCTTCTGTATCTTGGGAGATATCAAGAAAACAAAAGCGCATTGCAGATTTCAGAAAAAAAAAATCTCCAGTCACATCTTTAATATCAATGTTAGCCATGTGGGAAATACATGCCAACCTCCTTGGAAGATGGTTTCCTGTCCCTGTACAATTTCTCCTAGGTTTTATAGAAAGCAACTGTATTGTGTATACCAGGGTGTTGGGATTAGAGGGAGGTGGAGCCCATGGTAAATATGAGCATTTCTTTATGCATGTGTGTATGTATGTATGTATGTATGTATGTATGTGTATATGCCTGTATTTGGGGCACGTGTACCTGAGCCTGAGCATGTGCATGTGTGTGAGAAATAGATAAATGATAGATAGATAAATAGATAGATAGATAGATAGATAGATAGATAGATAGACAGATATCTTAAGATGTCTTTCCTTAAGATCTGTCCACCTTGTTTATTGAGACAAGGTTTCTCACTGGCCTGGATCACCCCAGGTGAGTTAGTTTAGCTGTCCAAAAATCCTCGGGGATTTCTGCTTCCTCAGCACCATATTCCAAATGCATGCCCTCGTGTCTGACAGTTTTACATGCATTCTGAGGACTGAACCCAGGTCTCAAGGCTAGAGAAGCAAGCAGTTTACCAAATGAGCTGTTTCCACAGGTCCTGGGTTGTAGCCCAAGAACATATCATAATATTTTCTCCTCCCCTCCCTCCTACCCTGTCACCTACCTGTAGCTGTCATCAGCATCACCACCACCACCACCACCACCACCACCACCACCACCACCACCACCCACCACCACCACCACCACTACCACCACTGTTGCCATCCAACAATCCTTTGGTGTCAACCAAGTATCAGCTACTCTCTCAGATTCTATATAGACCATCTCATCTTTTGTTGCCCATATGGTCTTTCCCAGGTCACCAACAACAGAGTAAAGATTCCTTGTATACTGGTGTGTGTTGAGTTTTGTTCCTTCTTGGGATGTGAGCACATGTTTGTCACTGCATTATTCTCTTCATTGCTGTTACCAAATGCCTGAGAAGAAGCCACTGAGAGGAAGGTTTATTCTGGTTCATGGTTTTAAAGGATATGGCAGGAAGTCCTAATGGCAGGGGTTTGGGGTAGCTTGTCTCAGTGCATTCAGAGGAAGAAAGCAGAGAGAGATGAATGTTGGTGTTCAGCTTGCTTTCTCCTTTATGAATCCATCAGTCCAGGGCCTCAGCCCATGGGATGCTGCCACCCATATTTAGAGTAGTTCTTACCATCTTATCTAACCTGGCCTGGAGCAGGCATACTCAAAGGCTTGTCTCCTAAGTGACTGTAGATCCTGTCAAGTTGACAATATGAGCTGTCACATCACTGTTTATGTACAGAGATATGAAAAGAAACTCTCACCATTTGATTCTCAGATCCAAGGAGAGGTCTTCTCTTGTCATGGAGTTCTACTCTCTGTTGAGCCTTTTGCTCCCATTAAATAATCTGCTCTATTGGCTGTTTCCCTGTCGTGTTGTCAGTGTTCTATCTATTGTCAGTGTTCCATCTATTGTCAATATTATATCTACTATCAATGTTCTATTCAATGGTCTATCTCTTGTCAATATTCTATCTATTATCAATGTTCTATATATTGTCATTAGTCTATTGTCAATGTTTTATTTACTGTCAATATTCTACCATCAATGTTCCACCTATTGTCAATGTTCTATCTATCGTCAATATTCTATCTATAGTCAATGTTCCACCTATTGTCAATGTTCTATCAATTGTGCCATTCTTCAATTTCTGTTAAATCAGAGAAGAGGCTGGGATGTGAATCAATTTTCTATCCTATTTATCTTGACAAAACATTTAAGAGATTAGACAGCATTTGGAGTTGGTGCAGATTAATTATGGAGATTAGATCTACTGTTCACTTCCAAATTCCATTATGGAGAGAGGAAAGGGAGCTGGCCTGTCTTATCAAATGGAAATTGTGTTTTGGTTATGGATGGGAAAGAAAATCCAAAAATGCCTGGCCTGTGTCAATTCCAAATTTGTTTAGTTTCATCCCCTTTCCCACTATTTTGCTGTACATTTTATTCTCTCCCTCTTTCCCCCTTCCCCCTCTCTCCCTTTTATTTTTTCTTCTTGTTGTTGTTGTTCAGGAACTCTTACTATACTGTACTGTGATGGTGTGTGTGTGTGTATGTATGTGTGTGTGTGTGTATTCCTGTGGCTAAATTACTTAGAAGGACAAACTTGTATGAGGAATGTTTATTTTGGCTTTTGGTTTGAGATGATACAGTCCATCCTGGCAAGGCAGGCATGGTGGCAGTTGTCTTCATGGCAGTGAGAATGTAGAGCTGGGACTGTTCAGATGCTGTAAGAACAGAAAACAGAGAGCAGGATCAGTCTATTTTCTCAAGGCCCAGCCTCCAGAGACCTCCTTGCTCTAGTAAGGTCATATCTCTCAAAGGTTCTATTACCTCCAGGAGTGGCACATCTGGAAACCAAGTTTTCAAATATGAGCCTATAAGGATGTTTCATATTTAAACATTGAGCCATGGTAACTCATGAGTTCCCACATGCCTCCATACTGTGGCTGTGTCTTTCTCTGTGTTGATTTGCCATTTCTGTTTTTCCACGCCATAATAATTTACTCAGCAGGACCTACAGTACTTCATCATAGTCGCTCAGTAACTCTATTTTCAAGTTATATAAATGAAGTCACAGGGTTACCATGCATCGGACCAGGATGCAGTAGAATCTGATGCATCAATCATTATGATGGAGTATGTTGATGGAACAAGTCTGTCTGTGGCCTCCTGCTGGAGCTCTGGGAACCACAAGCACAATTAGAACTATGCTAACAGCCATCCTCTCTTGCACAATGGATTTTTGCATAAGTCAAAACTACATGGTCCCCATAGGTAGAAGTCTGAAACAGGGAAAAGAGTTCCTCATACTAAGGCATTAAAATTCATGAGCAGCCAAGAGTGCTGATGCTCACACACCTGAAATCTAAACTCTTTTGAGGCCAAGACAGGAGAATATTCATGGCTCTGAGATACCATGGCTGTATAGTTCATAGAAGATCATCCAGTGTTACTTAGCAAGATATTGAAAAAATTAAAAAATATTCAGCCAAGCCATCAAACAAACCAACATCACAAAAATCTAACATGGATGACTTGACATTAAATCAGGTAAGATCTTATTGAGTATGAGAGATAATATAACTTTCAGATGAGTAGTATTTCCAAAGGTACCTGTCTCATTGGATTTTAGTAGACATTGTTAAAAAGACAAAATAGAGACTTGGGTAATTAATTGTGTCTTGTGGCTTTGGGATTGAACCTGCCTCTTGATTAAAAAGATTTCTTAGAGATCCTAAGAGGCCAGTGTACCTCTTCAGAATTCCTAAAACTGAGATATTATCTGGCATGCAAATAAACATACTTTCTTATATAATCATCTGTTCAATTTGTTTCCTTCAAGGAAATTCTATTAAAATATCACCACAGTGTCTAGAATATAGTTGATACCTATATTGGTTAAATAGGGGAGTGACCAGCCTACACTCTAGAGACTGAAATTTAGTCTGTGGTAATCTTCTCTACCTACTTCTTGTAGCAAAAGCAAGTAACATTTCCTTGCTGTATTTGTCTGAAGCATCGTGGTTGTCTATGTGCTTGCTTTTGTTTGAATTCCCAGCTTTAGATCAAATCTCTGTATTGACCATGACTACATGACTATGCATGAAAATTGGGTATAGAAAAAAATTGTAGCCAGGGACAGAGAAGACATCTCCGTGGATAAGAGTGTTTTCTCCAAAAGCATGAGGACCTGAGTTAGAATTCCCAGAATCCCCATACAAAAGGCAGACATGACTGAGCATACTAATAACCCAGCATGGAGTGGGGCAGAGACTGGTAGATCCCACGTTCACTGGCTACACAGCCTAGCTGACATGGAACTGCTGGTTGAGAAAGAGACCTTGTCTGAAGGTAATAAAGTCAAAAGCAATAGAGGAAATCACAAATATCCACCTTTGGACTCTGCATGTACTCTACATATGACATAGACATACATATCTCTATATTTATGTGCATGCACACATACACACACACACACACACACACACACACATACACACAAACTAACCAAATGTTATTTTATTTTGTTTTTATTTTATTTTGGTAGTACTGGGAATGAAACTGATGGCCTTATACATAGCATGTAAGCATTCCAGTAACTGAGCTACATCCCCAATGGCCGCTATTTTGATAACTACTTTCAACTTGCTTTTCAGCGGGGCAGCCATGCATATGTACTGATCTGATTTTTTTTTCTTTATGTGTACATAAACTAACAAAGGAGTTTGATATGTTGCTTAAGGCAGTTGTTGCATGTGGCAAAGTTTAGAAATCGAATTGAATTACAGGTAGAAACACAAGGGAACTCACTATCACATAGATACTGTACTGAGTACTGTTTGTTAGAACAAGGAATTATTTTGAAGTGAATAATACCTCTAGTTTATTTAAGAACTCATCTTAAAGTGCGGTTGGCCTTTTCTGTTATTAGAGACACATAACAATCAGTTGTTTAAATTATTGGTATTTATTTTACAAGTTTGTATCTATGAACTATATAAAATATCTGTGATTTGGGGGGGGGCTGAAAATTTTCCTCAGAGGAAAGTTTTAGGGTGGCAGTTTGTTTGTAACATGTAATTCACATTGTTTTACATTTAAAAACTTCAGTCCATTTTCTTCCCAGTGAGAAATGTTCGTTCTTCCTTTCTGAAATATAATCTTAGAAATTAGTCAGTGTAAATCCAGAGGTAATGAGGTTCAATTTTTCATTGTAGCAGAATTAGATGGAGAACTTCAAATATTTATTTGAGGTTTAATTTGAGTAATTTAAGAAAACATTGAGTTTCCTCATTCATAAATGATAATTACCTCACTTCATCAAATATTGCACTGTATTCCCTTCTGCTCACTGCCCTGTCTTGTTCCAATATGAACATTTTTATATCTCAAAAGGGATTCTTTGTTCATTGAACTTCCTTCTGTGGCTTAACTTATAAAACTTTCAGAGTTGGAGTGTGTGGGCGAAGGAGCAGCCCAGTAGGTGAGGTACTGACTGCACAAGTGTAGAAACCAAGTTCAGATCTCAAGATGCATTCACAGAGAGATCTGACTACTAACTCGGGGTTGCTGGATAGGTGGACAAGCAGAGATGGCAGCCAGACCATATCTGTGAGTTACAGGCTCAGTGAGTGACCTTGTCTCAAAAAGTAGCTCAGGAAACACTGAATTATGACATCTGTCTTCTACATGCACATGCAGTCATGTACAATGTACTTGTGTGTACAAGAACACAGGGATGCACACATGTACATGCACACATGCACACACTGCACGTATACTACACTCACACACATGCACACATGTACATGCACACATGCACACACTGCACATATACCACACTCACACACACATGCACACATGTACATGCACACATGCACACACTGCACATATACTACACTCACACACATGCACACATGTACATGCACACATGCACACACTGCACATATACTACACTCACACACATGCACACATGTACATGCACACATGCACACACTGCACATATACTACACTCACACACATGCACACATGTACATGCACACATGCACACACTGCACATATACTACACTCACACACATGCACACATGTACATGTACACATGCACACACTGCACATATACTACACTCACACACACATGCACACATGTACATGTACACATGCACACACTGCACATATACTACACTCACACACATGCACACATGTACATGTACACATGCACACACTGCACATATACTACACTCACACACACATGCACACATGTACATGTACACATGCACACACTCACAGACACACACACACTAAAAAATGAAGTTATTTGTGCCTGTTTTACTGTGCTCTGTTTTATAAGAAAAAAGGGATGAGACTTAGAAATATAGGTACACTGAGTTTTTAGAGTATGAGTGTGTTCTTATGAGAAATAATAACTTGTCTTTATAAATCATTTGTTTAAAAATTGGAGATTAATTTCCATATTATATATCTGTATATGCTATATATGTATAACATATCTACAAATTTATGTTCTCACATTCATGGTCTGTTTTCTCACATGTATAATACATATAGTATATTTTATAATATATAATGAAAAAGAACATGAATTTGAAAGAGAGTAAGAGGGGCATATGGAAGGGTTTGGAAGGAAGAAAAGGAAACAATATAAATATAATTTTTTTAAAAATAGAAGAAATAATTTTAAACAAACAAATTGAAAAGCACTGTCTTTAAAAAACTCAAGCCTTTAGAAATAGTGATCACAGGAGTGATCATGGGGCTCTGTTTATTGTCCTGCATGTTCTTTGACTATCTGGGTTTGTTGTCTTGCTTGTTCCTTGACTATTTGCATCTATTGTATTGCTAGTTCCTCAACCTAGAATTGACCTTAACACTTGCATGTAATTTAAACTGTATAAAACCAAAAATGGAGGAGGAGGATTGGGATAGGTGATTAATGGAGGGGGGGGGGTGAGGAAAGGGGATAACATCTGAAATCTCAACAAATAAAATATTGAATAATAATAATAATAATAATAATAATAATAATAATAATAAACCTCCTGAAATAAACTTCAGGAGCTTACATGGCTGCAGGGGCTGCAGACTGCAGATCTTCAGCCACAGACATCAACTGTTAGTAAGCTGCCATGAAAGAATTTCAAACAGATGCTGTGCTAATGCGAGATACCTTATTCCTCTCCTGTAGAATTCTCTCTGAGTAAGGAGAAAATATTTTCTCTAAGATGCATATTTTATGTCCTCCATATTCAATGAAGATATTCAGGGTGGACTGATGAATTCAGTCTTTCCTTTGTTTGTGTTGATAATAGGCTCTTGTATGGATATACTTTAACATGAGTGCCACCATCTTGAGTCATCACCACTGTGACCTCCCCTTAGTGATCCTGGCCAATTTTCCCTTCACATTTTCTCAGCAAGTCATAAATACACAAAACTAATAGCATGTTGTGCAAAGTTTCCTAACTGTACACTCTCACTAGGTGTGTGTGTATATATATATTTGTACATATATATATGTATGTATATATATAGATATTAAAGAGTCATATATATCATATATATCTCATATATCTCATATGTATCATATATATATGACTCTTTAATATCAATCAGATACAATCTGATTGAATGAAACCACTTTGGTTTTAACCATTGTATCTGTCCTCTCCCATTTAGATACAAATTACAGGGATACCTTGTTCCTTCTGATTCCCAGGCCATGTGAAGGTATGGGGTTACCTGAGTATTTCTCCAGTTTTGTCTGATCGCACACACTGGCACAAGGTTATCCTAGAAGGGTGGTTGTAAGGCTATCCTAACACGCTTTAAATTTGTTGTGCTTTATGTCCTTTCCCATTTACTTTATCCATGACACCTGACTTTGTTGTTTGCCTTTGCTGAAGAAGACTATGGTAAGCAGAGACACCATGAATATAAGTCCCTGCCTCAATCAAACTGGCTTAAATATAAGAAAGAAATATATTGGCTTATAGAAAAAGACAGTAACTTCAGGATCTGACGTAATCCCAGAGCTGTCATTGCACACTAGCCATCTCCACCTTCCATTCAGTCTATTTTCTCCTGTGTCGTTATATAGTTCATTGCCACTGAACCAACATGGGTCACATGCTCATTTATGGTGCCCCCTCCATGATGAATGGAGTCACCTTTGCTATTGTGTCTTACTGGGCATGAGGTCATTATATGGACTATATATATAGTATTCTCCAGAGGTACTAGACATACCCAAGACATTAGAAATGCAATGCCAATCAAATGTCATCAGGAAACAAAATAAAATGCTTTTATTTGTTGTATTTTTAGTAAATTTACTTAACATATGGGAAGACTCTATATCACTTGATCAAAACCTACACTTTCGTCAGTAATTGAACTAACGAGAATTATGTCTTGTCCCAAAGCCCATGGTCTGTGAATTAGAGTCATTTCAGCTCTTTGGAGATCATAAAATATGCATTTCATTACCTGTGAGTTAGGAGCTAGCAGCCAAAATTCTACTTACATTTCTTCCAACTTGCTTGCTATTTTATTTATTCTCATTCACCAATTTGACAAATGCACAATAGAAATATTATAAACAAGAACACAGCATTAGAACCCAAACAGAGGATGTAAAATAATCTATATGTGCATCAAAGCCAGGGAGTTATTTCCAAGATTTATAAAAACCCATATTTATCAGCAATAGTGACTTTTTCAAAGATCAGGATGTTTGTCACCCACAGAACTAGGGAAGTTTAACTGATAACACCATATTAGACACTTTCTGTGGCTTCCATGACCCAGATCCGTCAACATCTCTCCACTAGCTGGCCTCTGCCTCTCCTAGAGTGCATTTAACTCTTTCTTCTGTCTTTTCCAATTTTTGTTTGCTCTTTTGAAGTCATTGCCATCAATTAGTATGTGTGTGGGGCCCAGAGGACCTAATGTGCCACTTTTCCATCTGTTATCCACCAGCACAGACATGGGGCTCCCACCTCTTTCTGTTCTGAATCCCATTATTCTGTGCTATTCTAAGCATCTCCCACCAGCTGTCCCAGCAGCTCTCAAATCCCACATCTTCTGTGGGGCCTGTTTTCCTCCCCCATGATTTGACATCTTTAGTGTGATGTCATGTTGGAGAACTTTCAACTCATACTCTGAGACTGAATTGCTGCTTAGCCACTTATGACTTGATATGACCTTAAGGAACTTTATTGATAGTTTCAGTTTTTGCCATAAAGGAATCACACCATACATATCTATCCTTTATTGAGAGTCCAAGAATGTAATGGGAAGAAAGAAAACAGAATCAGAAGTTTCAGAGGCTAGGAGGATGGCTCAGTGGCTAAGTGCATTTGTCATCAAGTCTAAAGACTAGACTTTAATCCCTGGATCCACATGGTGAAAAAAGAGATCAGTTTCTCATACCTCTACATATGGCACCACGGCAATTACATACATACTCACACACAAAATAAGTGTCATGAAATGAAGAAATATAACTGTGTATATCTTTGAATAATATATAAAACATATTATGTACAATATTACATATTACATATGCAATATTACATTTACATATAATATGTATTACATAATATATTATATATTATATTAATACATTATATATGATTGTATTTGTTCATTTAGATCTTACCTTTTTGTTGTTTTGAGTTTTGTTTAGAATATAAGGTTAGGTGTGTTGGAAAGTGAGGAGGATCTAGCAGAGGGAAAAATGTGATCAAAATATAGTGTATAAAAAAATAAAGTTAAAGAAAATAGAAGTGAGCTATTCAGGAAAAGTAAGATGGCCAATGGAAGAGGAGAAAGAAATGAGTATGGAATCACTACAGTCAAAGTCCACAATACCCTCAAATTAAAGCTAGTGAAAACATCATTAGGAACCATCATCATGTACCAAGCATGTATGCTAGTAGACTAAGAGAGAAAATGTCCAGTGTCCTCACAGAAACAACAAAAGTAAAGAAGATGCCATAGTACTTGGGATGACTTTAGGGTTCTGGAGTGGCCTTTCCTGTTCTCAGCCATGCACTGTGGTGCTCAGGGGAGTGACATTCAACATGAGCCTGCAGCAGTCATCATTGCTACCCCCAAACCTCAAAGATATACCCACCCTTACCACCGTCAACTTAAAACCATGTTTTCACTAGTATGCAAGATTGGCTGTGGTTTGTATCTGTGATACTCTCTGGCCTCACCTCTTTCTGCATTTATCATATTACCTCTTTTCATAGAACTCATATCATAGAACCAACCCAAGACTTGGATAAGACACCAGGGTTGGTTGCAATAGACTGCCATCTTCTTTCTTGAAGGTTGGGCTTATGAGTTCTGAGTACTGCTAGTCTTTGCAAAAGAAGTCTGTGGTGAAGGGGCAAGCTATGTTGAAAATCATAATAGAGTTAGTTTCAGCATATTATATAATGTGTCAAATGACATATAAATTCTGACTGCTCAGGAACCTTGGTAAAAAACCCTGAAGTGAGCTTTTTGCTGTGACAGACAAATGGCCTCTTTACCCTAGACAGTGGGTGAGTGTTTCCACTGACAGGGCTGCTTATCTGTCAGTCATCCCACGCCTCACTCTGATTATGGACGAGGCATTGGGATGGGACTGTGGGGCATAAATAAGTCATCATCAGAACTAGCCCTTGCCCTGAAGGAGTTTATGATCACATTGGGAAAATGAGGCACAAAGTCATGAATGCTTACAGGTGCAGTGGGAGGAAGCTCACAATATCTAAGCGTCGCAAAGTGCTAAATGAGTGTGCCAGGCCCTGGGTCCGGCCTCCCTGCTGCATGTCCTTCAGTTTGGCCTGGAAGGCAATGTTAAATTGGTGTACAGGTATGAATTGTTCTGAGTTATTGAGTCAAAGCATAATTTGCCCAGTACAAAGATGAGCTAGCTGTCATAAATGTTTGGAGGTTTTATTTATTTATTTATTTATTTATTTATTTATTTATTTATTTTGCCTTCTCTCATGGCTGACAAAAGAAAACAAAAGCTTCTGTTTTATCAAGTCACTCTGCTCCCCCACTCCACTTCTCCTACACAAACTAGGTTGAAGCCAGGAAATTGGCATCCCTTTCCAGAGATGATTTGTTAGATAATTAGTCAGGGTTGAGGAACTTGCTCTTTTGTTGCCTCTGGTAGCGCACCGTTGGAAGAGCATTGTCTCCCCATCTTCATCCTGTCCCACGCCTTCTCTAAGTAGTTGAATTCAAGGCTTGTTGAATCTATAAGAATGTATGGTCAATAAACAATAAGAATAAGCATGAATGAATTCCTGCATTTCAGAATCTCAATGTTTATTATTTCATATTGTTTATATTACTGATTATTTCATATTGTCTATCTTATTCTACCCCAGGAATTAACAAAGCTTAACAGTTGCCAACCTTTAAAACTGATAATACCCCTAGGAATAAAAACTTGGCATAGGTACTTTCTCTATGTCTATGTGCACCTGTGTGTGGGTGTGTCAGAGAGAGAGAGAGAGAGAGAGAGAGAGAGAGAGAGAGAGAGAGAGAGAGAGAGAGAGAGAGAGAGACTAGGCCAAACAAAGGGTAAGGTATCTCTTTGGCTTGGACTTTGCTACATAAATGAATCTGGCTAGCCAGCAAGCTTCAGAAATCTTTCTGTCTCTAACTCCTCCTTAGAGCTAGGATTGCAGAAACACAGTCTCATGCCTCTATTTTATTTTTTTTTAAATGGGTAATCAAACTTCTGTTTTTATGCATGTCTGCACACCAAGCAATTTACTGAACTTTCTCTCCAGTCCACCTAAGCAGACTGTTGATGTTTCAGATGTTCTCTTTACCAGCCTACTACCTGCAACCTTACTCTAGTTGGCCATCATTTTAGCTGATGCTCAAAAAGTCTTTGGGGATGCAAGATGCTTGTTAAGGCTCTCCAGAAAAAAAATGACATGAGAAGTAAGGGACAGGTTCAGGGTCATGGAGATTTGGACCATGATATAATAAAGCCTCATCTGACCAACTGGAGAGCTCCAGAGAGAATATTCCATCATAAATTTCCCATCTGTGTGGAAATGGTTGGCACTTGGACTCCCAGTCCTCTTGGTTGTTGGATAAAAGCAACATGGGAACAGTATGAGTTCAACCAATGATGCTTTCTGCAGCAGGAGCAGACAGATGCTGAAAGTGCTGATGGCTGCGGCTGCCTATGACCTCATATCCTATGTCTGGGCAGCAAGTCTGGGCTTGAAGGGGTCTCTGGGTTCTGAAGCTCTCTGCTTACCACCCTACTATAATCCACAAACAAAAAGATAGCCTAGCTGAGAGAATTTTTTCAAAAGATTGTTATGAAGACAAACAAATAAACGTTATTCTATGGTCTTTGTTCTCAGTACCTAGGAAGAGGATTTGCCACCTAGTTCATTATTAAAGATGCCTCAGCATATACTGTTCTCTTTATTTTTGATTTTATTATTTAAGTTTTAGAATCCTTGACAACTTTAAAAAAAATATTGTTTTTATTGTGGCAAAACATAGAGGACATAAAATTGACTGCTTTGATCATTTGCTAGTTACTTTATGTGATTCAGAATAACATGGCCCTCTCCACTATACTCCTCTGCCAGAACACTTCCATCTTCCCCTAACTGAAAGTTTCTGCCCATACTGCACTAACTACCCATCCATTCCTGACCAGCTCTGGCAAAGGATTTCCTATAAGTGGAATTGGATATACTGGTCCTCATGTATCTGGTTTATTTCTCTTAGCATAACATCCTTAAGACTCTTCTATGGGATATCAGGTAGGAGTATTGATTTCATTTAGTATGTGGCTTCTGCATGTGTCTGTGCACATGTGTGCAGTCTTACTTATCTGTGTATGGGCAAAGAGTCCGAGATAGGCATTAAATATCTTCCTCTGTTGCTCTCCATCCTGTCTTTGGAGACATGGTCTCTCATTTAACTAAGAAGTAGTCACTCTGGTTAGATTGAGCTGACAGTGAGCTCCAGGCTTCCTTTTGCCCTCATGAGCAGTGCTAGTGTTATACGTCTACACCACTACATCTACGTAGAATCTGGAGTCTGAACTTGAGTCTTCATGCGTGAGCACCCAACATTTGACTCATCAAGTCCTCCTCCGGCCTCTATTTCCTTTTGAAAGATATTTATTTGAGTGCTTCTGCAGCTCCTCCTTTCTCTGACTGTCTCTACACACACACACACACACACACACACACACACACACACACACACAAATACACACACATTTATGCATGTGTGTGTGTTTGTGTGTGCGTGTGTTTGTGTGTGTATGCACTTGCCTGTACCTGCACACCTCTGTGTGAGTGTCAACAGAAACAAGAAGAGGCCATTACAACCCTACGATCTGGAGTCACAAATAATCATTACCCACTTGACATAGGGCTAGGAACTGAACTCCAGGCCTCTAGAAGAGCAGAAAATGTTTATAACTATTGAGCCATCTCTCCAGCTCATGTTATTTCCTTTCTAGGGTTAAAAACTTCTATTGTTTAGGCAGATCACATTCTTTTATTAGCTTATCTATTGATGAACATTTATATATAGCTTGTCTGTTGACGAACATATATATATATATATATCATTTATTATATAAAGTAATGTTGTAAGCCCCTATGTGTAAGCTGACCCCATTTTAACCCTGTCTTATGGAGGAAGAAACACAGAGAAGGCAGACCCAGAGGTACCTGGGTCACTGCTCGTCCATCTCAAAGCTCCAGTCCAAGGCAAAGAGGACTTTTCAAGTCTCAGTTGTCCATCTTTGATTTGTGTCCTGTCTGAATATCTGTCTCTTCTGACTTCTTCCTCACTGCCTTCATGGAGCCTTCCTCCTTTCTGATGCAAGTTTATGTGTTCTTCAGTGCCAGATATGCATCTTCTTCTAGGATGTGGAAGTTCATTTTCCATCTCTATTAATGCTACAGGGCAGGTGTCCCCACTTTGGATCAGCACTGTGTAAGACCGACAGGGAATAGAGAGCGAGGAGAGGTTTGAGGGAAAAGTGTTCATCAGGCATTCAATTTATTCGAGCCTCCAGCACAATGAGTTCTAAAGTGAAGCCTTAGCCCAAGAAAAAGAAAGGGGTCTTTTGGCACATTTGTCTTATCTACTTTATTGGGGTTCTTTTATCTCTACCTCCCTTCCAACCCTTATCCACCTTATTCCCTTCTAATCCCCCAGCACTGGGTAAAAGAGAAAGGTTAGAGGGGAAAGGCAGCAGTCCAGCAAAACAGTAATAACAAACACAACAGCAAGATGAGCCAGCCAGCCAGCCAGCCAGCCAGCCAGCCAGCCAGCCAGCCAGCCAGCCAGCCAGCAGCAGCAGCACCTGCCGCCACCACAAGCGCCACCAGCGCCACCAGCGCCACCAGCGCCACCAGCGCCACCAGCGCCACCAGCGCCACCAGCGCCACCAGCGCCAGCGCTGCCATCACCTGCCCTCTCGGAGGTGTTTCTCCCATTCATACCCTCTCAAGAGTTCCCAGAGTTAAACTATCTGCAGCTGACAGAAATTACATCCCTGCCAGAGCATAAGACACCTTATATTTTGCTGCTGTGGACAGTCTGAGGCTGCCCCATATTCTACACCTGGGATTTAAATAAAAACATTCATATAACGTAGCTGTGATTGATTATATATATATATATATATATATATATATATATATATATATATATATATATCTCAATTTTAAGAAACCAAAATTCTCATTACAGTCTTCTTAGATTCTTTAAGAGGTGGGGGATGATGGAGAATTGTGGGGAAGACAATAGAGGTCCTCGGCATTAACAAATTAAATTGGACTGTCCTATGGCCTCTGCAGTTTGGAGTGAGGTCAGGTACCCAGAAAGTCCAAAGTGCGTTCCTGAGTAATTGGTTGCATGAAGACTTTCTAGGAGCAATGGGTGAGGTCTGTATGTGATTTGTGAGATGTGGAATTGGTCAGGGTGTCTCTGATCTAGGTGGGAGAATGACTGGGTTCTTTTTCCACTGGCAGCTATCTCTGTTTTGGTTACTCTGAAGACCACTCTCCAGAGACATGTTCCCTACCGAGTGTCTGGAAAAAAACATGAGGTCCGCACAAGTTAGAAGTCTTCCTGTGTTTCACACAGTTGAGGAGCAACAGACCCAGGGAAAGAACATACATATCCCCTGTCCTTTACAACCAACTCATTCTGTTTCCGGGGTTGAAACAAAACCCTGGAGCATTCTGAAGGTCCAGCATCCCAGCTGGGATACATTCTCTGTCTCCCCTGGTTGGTCAGAGTAGATGCAGAGCCACTGTCCTGGGCCACATGCTTACATTTCTGCCCACACATTAGATTTATACTTGGGTCTGCCTCCTCCACACGAGCAGCTTAGCAGCAAGCCCAGAGGTCTTTGAAGCCTTCTCAGGTTTAATGTTCAACACCTCTCTCAAGTGCACAGCTTTTGGAGGCAGATAGTTTAGACCATGTTTGATATGTCCGTGTTCCCTGCCACCTAGCTGGAGCAAAGTGAGAATGAGGAGGAGAAAGAAACTATGCCTGCCTAGTGTCTCTTTATTTATCTGAAATTCATATATTATTTTGGAACATTCAGTATTGCAGAAACATGTGAAGAGATAAATGACTGCCTCTGCCATCTGCTCTCAGAGAACCTTCCTGAGAATGGCAACTCCACTTATTTTTGCTGAGCTTCTTTCTCCACTTCTTTGTTCCCGTCATTGCCCCCTTTTCTGGCAGCTTTGTTGGGTTTGTTTTGATTTCAGTTTCTTGCTCCTTTAGCTGTTTTGGTGTTTCAGATTTAAAAAAGCAAGATTGGTTCTCACACACCCAAGTTGGGCCAAATTCTTTACTTGGCCTGGTACTACCTGGTTAATTTTAACTTTCATCTGGAGCCTTGGAGTGGTGTATGGATTTTGTTTTGTTTTGATTGAATGCTCCAACGAGATGCACAAAGCTGCTTGACGTTGGGTAATGAGGAGGTACCTAGACATGGTTGTCCCCAGAGATCTTGGCAGTGCCTTCATGGCAAGTGTTCCTGTGAGATGGACATGGGGCATGGATCTCAGGCATTGCAGGGTTGTTCCCAGGTCCATGTAAATGAACAAATGGGCTGGATCTCATCCAGCGAGTGTGACTGCAAAGAGGCTACTCAAAACAAATTGGACAGAGATTTCCAACTGTTAGGATGAGTGGTAAGAGAGAGGCAAGAGAAGGAGGCTAGAATGGCCCTCATGGTTATGGCATAGGAGTGGTCAGTAACCCAGGGTTGAACACAGACTATTCCATGTAAATGCGACGATATGTATAGTCAAACAGGCATCTGTGAGTTGCCATATATTTACATCTCTTTGACCTCTCAGCTGGAAAGATCTCTATGCAATAATTCTCTCATGTGATGAAAATTCCTAGCTCCCAGCTCTTTGCTTCATTTTTAATCCCCCGTGTGTGTGTGTGTGTGTGTGTGTGTGTGTGTGTGTGCATGTATGTGTGTTCATGTGTATGATTGAGGATACACAGATGGAGATCAGAGGACAACTTTGAGTGTCAGTCCCTGTTTTCCACCTTGTTTGAGATCAGACCTCTTGCTATTCACTGCCTTTCTTATATACCAGTGCAGAACTTTCAGGGGGTCTCCAGTCTCTCCTTCTGTCTTGGCATAGCATGACAGAGATTATAGATGTACATTAATGCTTCTGGATTCACATGGGTTACAATCCTTATACTTATGTGACAAGTGCTTAAACATTTGGGCCATCTTCCCAGGCCCCTCCTATACCTCTAATAGCATTCTGCAATAAGAGATGAAGGGATTCTTGGAGAAATGGCTGCTTCTAGACCTGCAATATGGAGAAAAAAGAACCCAGAGATGAATATGCTATTGTGTAAGGATTTACTCAAAACAAACACAAAACCACCAGGATGGAATGGAGCAGAAGTCATGTGAACCATGACTTCTCATCGTTCTTGTTAATTAATTGCATTTTAGATTAGCACACAGAGAAATGGGGTTTGTTACAGCATTCCCTATGTAGGTATCATTACGCTTTTCTCTCCTTTGCTTCTGTCTTGCCCTGTACCAGCTCTCTCATCCATCTATTTTTTTAACTCCCCTGCTTCTGTTCTGTAGTCAAAAGCTTTCCACCACCTTCTACATATCCTACCCCCTTTCCGAGTTCTTCCTCCTTTCTCCTGATCCCTATCTCAGTTTTATGACCTACACCCCCAAACACACCCCACACAAATATACACCATTTTACTTTAACCCCGTGACCCCGACCTAAAAGTCTTGTCACTGGACTCAGAGTCACAGGCCACAGTAGCTCTCTATGGCCCCTGCAGCCCCAGTTTTGAAGATGACACAACTTGAAACGAGGAAAGGGAGAAATAAATCATGTTGACGAGGAGAAAAATCAAGCCCTTGCAACTCAATTATTAATGTGCAGAAGTGTTATGTAATGGAGAAGCCCAATTAACAGGTGTCTCTCGGGGAATAATCAAGGCTTAATTTGGCATGGTAATTGGTAACCTCCCCACCCAGCTTTGAAAGGGGGGAACCCCTCAGGACAGCCTGATGGCTGGTAATGAGGCCATATCACTTACTTTGCATCCCTGTTAATTGTGTCTCTCCTTTCTGTGCACAGGGACAAAACAGATTTACCTGTTTTCCAGAGGCAAAGGATGCCCTGGCCTAATAGAGTTGTAGAGTGGTGCTTGTTTTCCGGTCTGGCCAGCTCTGGCCTTTGGAAGCACCGTGCTGCTATACTTTTGAGATTTCTATAATTGGCAGAGTTGTTCTAATGGCTACAGCTGTGTCTCTCTTTAGCTCCTTCCCCCACCCCCTTTTTAATAGAGTGTATGGCAGAGCTCCAGTCTTAGAAGACATATGGCCAGGGTTGACAGGTTTTCAGAAACAACGGGACTTGTCCTGCTTATGGTATCTGTAATACTAGGTGACTGGAGTCACCTGGTGTATGTATCTTTCTCCTCCATGTGTCCCAGGGCACTCGTCTTTGTCACAATGAAATGCTAGGTATTTGTGCAACCCGATAATCACAGGAAACAAAAAGAGAAAAAAAAATCAAAAAACAAAAGGAAAATCACCCAAGTGTGCTATTTTTTACTCAGAAACAGAAAAATAGAGAACAAAGAAAAAATATGGCTTCTAATTATGTTTCAGCTGAGGGGTAACCACTGTTGGTAGATATTTTGGTGTCTCTGTGATCCTATACACACACACACACACACACACACACACACACACACACACACAGAGAGAGAGAGAGAGAGAGAGAGAGAGAGAGAGAGAGAGAGAGAGAGCGAGAGAGAGCGCTATCCCAACCTATAGTTATTAATCTTCATATAATTTTGAACTGCAAAATTGGGGATTACAGCATTGTTCTATGTTGCTAACTTGTAATGTGATGTTGGAGACATGTTTCAAACTATGTCTACACAGGATTTGCCTCAACTGACTTTTTTCCAAAGTTTGGGAACCTCGGATGTGTCAAAATGAGACAGTAAGCATTTTTCTTCATCCTGATAACACCTAGTGGATACATATACATCAAACTCCATCTAAATGTTTAAATGATATTTTAAGGGAACTGAGGGGACGTCGCTCCCCTCAGTGGGTAAAGTACCTACCACATAAGCATTGGCACTCATGCCAATGTAGGCACACCATCACCCATCTCTTACCCTGGTCCTGGGATACTGAGACAGGTGATGTCAGGGGCTCACTGGCTGTCCATTCTAGTCAAACCAGCAGGCTCTGGGTTCAGTGAGATTGCCTTCTACAAAAAATAGTGTAGTATGAGATGGATTTCTCTATATTCTGCAGCTATAGTTTATGATGACATCAGTAATAGGGCCTTATCATCTACTTACGGTGGGCAAACAACAGCTATGACAACAGTCTACATTGTCTGGTTGATCCCTGTGTCCTCCTTGGCCAATAACTGGTAGGGAGGTATCCTATGCCTGACATACATGTGTGTGTGTGTGTGTGTGTGTGTGTGTGTGTGTGTGTGTGTGTGTAACAATAATAATTAAAAGAAGACATGAATTTGAGATGGGCTTGAGAAGACATGATAGAAGTTTTAGACTGGAAAGCATATGTATTATATAAATATAGTGCTATAGAAATATAGTACTCATATACAAATTTCTAAAAGCAATCAATGGAAAGAAATTACGTTTTAAAATTTTCTTATTAACTGGTAGGATTCCATGAAGCTTTTTCATACATCTTCAGTTTTGGTTAGCCTACCATAGATTCATCCTTTCAAAGCTTCAAGCCCTACTATTCTTTCATGTCAACAGTTCTATTGCTTCCTCTAATTTTAAGCAAAAGCAATATTACAACTATTAGAGGAAGATACAAAATGTTGACCTCAGGTTTCCACTTGCACATATACACATGCATATAAACATAGGCAAGAAAGTCTCTACCCACACTCACACATATATGTACCTACTCAGGCAAGAACATGAACATACATATAAGCATGAGGACCTACACACACACACACACACACACACACACACACACACACACACTCACACACACACACAACTCAATATCCTCTGCACTGTTTTCCATAAGCAACACTTGAGAACATGCCTCAGAGTACTCCCAGTGCTCTCTGCTCCTGATCTACTCTACTTGGTTTCTATTCTAAACATGGCTGCAGTGAACATCTCCATGTATACATTTTTAGGGCAATCTAAGCTGTCTTTAGGATCTATGCTTACAAAAATGAAAGATTGATGGGCAGAGCTATTTGAGATTTAGATGCTTTTAGAAAGTCAGGAGCCTTGGCAACCCCTCAAAGGCACTTGTGAGACTGCCCCTCCCCTTTTCCTGCAAAGCTTGCTTTTAATCGCAGATTCTATGTGTTCCTCAATGATGTAGGGGACCCAAAGAGAAAGTTTATTAAATTCTTATTTATGTATTCAATTTGCATCAGCCTTTTGCTTCCCCATGCCCAGAACACTCCACAGAAAACATTAAATGTGTAACTCTTGCTTGTGTTCCTGTGAGAGGCAGGGGTGAAGGATAGGGAAATGGGTACAGAATTTGGGATGGGAGGGACATGACCCTGTAGGATAGACTCTAGGAGGGACAGCCAGTGTAGCTATTGAGCATCTTGAATTTCATCTTCTTTTTCTTTCCTCCTCTTGATAATCTTTATTTTATTGCATGGGTAGTGGAGAGGCTATAGGAAGAATTTCCACTTGTTTCCACTTGTACATGGGTACCTGGTACAGAAGATGGGCAAGTTGAGGCTGAAGAGTATTTCCATCTTCCCTCATCACGTCCTCCTCTCTTGATGCTGAGTGCTATTTTAAAGGTAAGTGTTACAAAGTATGCAAGAGTTAATTCTGTGGGCTAGGAGAGGTGCACATTATCACAGAAACACACAGGCATGCACACGTGGTATATATACACACACGCACACACACACATGCAAAATCCCACACTCACAGAAGCATGCATACACTCACATAACATCCACTCATTCACTTATGCACACATGTACACACACATTTACTCTTGCATTCATTTAACATGCAGATTCACTCATACACACACACACACACACACACACACACACGCATACACACACACACACATTGTCTTCTTAGCCACCTTGCAACCATACTCTATTTTTTTTACTTCTCAATCTCTTTCTTACATAAAGCAGAAGTGAAATTTGGCAATAATAAGGCTTTGCAGATGCCCTTTTGGTTTAAAGCATTCCTTCCTCCGAACAGCCCCTGCTCCTTTTGGGTATATGGAACATTGCTTTACATTCTATTTTGGACAGTTTCTTCTCAATGCTGTTTGTCCCGTGATTTAAGATTTCTAAATTGCTTTACTGAAGGGAGTTAGGATATCTTTCCAGCGACCGCCAAGTGCTGTGCAATGACAACCCTGCTACTATGCATTCACTTAATTCCCAATTAATCAAACTTTCAATAAATCATTAGTCTAATTGCACCACTATCTCCCTGCCCTGGTGCATTAGCCCATCCCTGGCAGCAACCCCTCTCCACTGCTGCTGGACGTTCATTTTCCTGTCCTGGCTGCTTGCATGCTCTCAGTCTCAGAGAGTCGTGAGCAATGACGAGTTAGGAATTGTAATTACTTCAGGCACTACAAGTTTTCCTGATCTCCCTCTCCTCTCCTTTGCACTCCATTGCTTCCCCAACAACTTAAGCCAACATTGTAGCATCCTAGCTGGTTAATTTCAGAAAGCCCTTTTTTTTTTTTTTTTAATCATTTTTATTCCCCGACTGTGCCTCTTTTCTAATTACACCATCTCCCCAGGTGAGCGATAATTCCCTCATCACCATATATCTCAAGTACAGATTATTAAAATAATATAGCTTATGTCATATAAATGTAACAAAAAGTATCTTAAAGATGCTTTATTGAAAGCTGGTAAATTGGTTCAACAGATGAATGTTTTAAGGCCCGTTTTTAAAAGGTTGCACAAGTATAAACCCACTGAATTACTGCTGCTGTTTCACACGAGCGGATGCAATTATTTTAAGCATCTAACTGTGCAAAAAGACAGATCTGAAAGGAAGGAGCTAAATTCTCAGAGATTAATTAAAGGGTTTCATTTTGCTCTTGATTTAAAAATAAATTTCAAGCATGCACCACTTGTTATTCTCTTGAAGAATTTGCATTACAAGGCTTGGAAAAAAATAACGACAATGTTAAGCTCTGTGAGTTCTTCATAGAACTGAGCTGGCAGTGCCTGCAAAGGCGAGCTGACCCATTGTTGCAACAGCATAATTCTCAGCCATTCTTCCTTAGACTTGTGCATTTGTGAAGGGTATTAATCTTAAAACTCATTTCCAATGTAAGATTGTACATTTACATGCATCTCCCATAAGATTGCTCCTGATTCCATCTCTGCCCACTGATTTAATTTCTTTTACCTCTTAGAACCAGTGGTGCTGAAGGCTTTATGGTAATTATAGTGTTGTGGGTTTCGGTGGAGCGGTTCCCTGATACCTGGAGTGAGGGTTTGATTCCCGCTAAACTCGCTCAGCCCTGAAGATAGTGCAGCATATATCTGGGAGGCAAGCGAGCTAGCAAGCTAGATCAGAGGGCTAGCTGGTACACAGCCCAGAGGCAACGGGAAGCTGTGGAGGGAAAGGCCGGAGGCTGCTGGCCAGATGGACTGCTGTTCTAAAGGGGGCCCTTTAAGGTGAATCACTTGGCAGTGATGTGACTTGGCTGCTTGTCCAGCCACCTGTGCTTCATGTGAAATGAGATACAGGCAACCCACTAGTGTGAAATATGCTGCTCCCCCTTTGAGAGGTGGTACCATGTTACAAGGAGCAATTGCCTAATAGCAGGGAGGGGTAGACAATCCAAGCAAAGGTGTCGTGGTTTTCAGACGAGATGGAGTGGAGTTTGAGTTGAGCTCTTTGCCTCCCGTCAGGAACAGCAGGATCCTAGGTTTTTTGGCTGTTCAAAACCAGATGCGAGCACCAAAAGCATAACACTTCTGCCTTACTTATTTGTTAATATGTTTAGGCAGTGTATGAGGTGGAACCCAGGTCTCTTTGCATATTGGGCAAGTGCTGTCACTCTGAGCCTCCCTCAAACAACTATGCTCTGTTTTCTCTCACATGCAAAATCTAGGTGAAAATAAATACCTGATAGTAGAAGAGAAACTATTTGAGAAAATGGAAGGGGACATTTTGGGAAACAAGGACAGTAGGGCAATACAGTAATGTTTATCATCATGGTAACATTATGCCCATATATGAAATTGTCACAGTGAACCCCATCATTATCTATAGTTCATACATGCTTATAAAAATCTGAATTCGAGAAGGCAATGAACCAGATGAAGTTAGACTTGATTTCCTGTAATATGGAGCAGAATGTCTTAGAAACATATTTATAAAAAGTTGAAAATAAAAAGATGAATGAAATCTCATAATACATTTCACTGAGCCAAATATATCCTTCCCATGAGACTGGAGTTCTCTTCCTCATCCTGGTTGTTTGCTGTTGGTTGGGTGTTTTGTACACCCAGAGCCTTGTATAAGAACCAAAAAGGTTTCAGGTGCTCTGTCTCCTCATGATGGTGGCTACCATATTGGATAGAGCATACCTACCCTGTGTATAGCTATATCCTTACCCTGGCCATGAAAGAAACATTCAAATTAGCTTCAACAAGAAAATAGCATTGGTATAGCATATGGCTGGGTTAGAGGTGAATATTGTTAAGATTCTCTCTGTCTGCATGGAGTGTTGCTGCTGTGAAGGCCTTGGAGGGAAGGAGAATAGCCATGGAAACCCAAGCCTAGGAGACAATTGGATTTGAGATCCAAGAAGATGAGACATTCATTCATCTACATTCTAGTAGAAAATCAGGTTATGGAGGGAGAGGTTGGCTTATCTTATGTCCAGGATCAGGAAGAACTCTTCAGAAGGATGAAACCAAGAGAAGGGAGAAGGAACCTGTAAGCTTCATAACATGGGCACTGTATTAACCTAGAGAGCAGGTTCACAACCTGGGTCATGCTCACTTTGCCAAGCCTCTGCTTCCAAGAGCATTTATAGTACTATTCATAACAATAGCAAGATTAAAGTCATGAAGTAACAACAAAAATAGTTTTATGATTGGAGTTCACCATAACATGAGGATGTATATTAAAGGGCCACAGCAACAGGAAGGTTGAGAACCACTGCTCTAAGGAAGGAAGAGGCACAAAATGAATGAGTCTCCCTTTACTGAAATGACTTGGTCTGGTTTCAAAGATTCTTCAGGCAACAAACATTGTATTCATCCTTAGAACTTCTGTATCTTAAAAATCCTATTGCTCCACATGTGATGGAGTCTATCCCAATGAAACTTCTCATATATTGAAATACCCTATCGAACACATAACTCCTTACATACTGTAGCTCCTCAGTTCACTTGTACCAGCTTCTAGCTGGAAATCACTGAACATGGTGGCTGTCTTCTACTGCAGAGTCAACTGGATAGCTTAGAGCCATTCTTTGCTGTCAGGCTCCAGCACTCAAAGCAATTACAGTGTAGCACATCACTATCTTGGATAAGGTGAAGTTCAAAATTTGAGGTATACTAGAATACACTTGTCAGGGAGATTTGAGATAAATGACTAAGGGACAGAGTGGGTGCAAGGGGACAGTGCTGCCATGGTTTATTATCATGAAAGGTCATTTCACATATAGTGAGGTTAAAGCAAAATAAAGCTGTACAGCTAACAAGTCTACCATCCTCCCACCCACTGAAGATGCATGCCTGTAATGTCTCACTTGCAGAGGTAAAGCAAGAGGATCAAGAGTTCAAGGCTATTGTGTGTTATACAGAGAAGAAAGACTACATTAAAAAACAAAACTGAAAAACAAAAAACCACAAGACTAGAGAGATATACAGGAGCATTGTCTGCTGGCCAAAAGGTCTAGGTTCAATTCCCAGTGCCTACATGGTAGTTCACAACTGTCTCTAACTCCATTTCCAAGGGATTTAACACCCTCACACAGACATACATGCATGCAAAATACCAATGCATATACAATTTAAAAACTAGTTTAAAAAACACAAATGAGTTAAGAATGTAGCTCAGTGGCAGTACACTTATCTAGCCTGTGTGATGCCCTAGGGTTGGTCTGCAATATTATAAAAATAAAATAAATAATAAACTATTGGAAACTGTACTTAATATTGTTTATAACAATACCATCAAATAATAGTTTAGTGCCCGTCATCCACCCTCATTTTGTTCCCAGGCTCTTGTGACCTTGCTTGCACTTGTTACATTTATTTACTAAGTTATTTATTTTTGAGACAGCATCTCTATCCCAAGCTGGCACCAAAATTACACGTTTATATAACCGTATCCAGACTATGTGGTACTAGGATGGCATCCAAAGACTCATACATGCTTGGCTTCAGCTGAGCTGAGCTGAGCTACACCTGCATCCCTGTTTCCTCTTTACTTCCTCGAGGCAAACCTATAAAGCTTATGTGTAGTAGAAGACTAAACATTATTTGTGCTTCTGTGTCTGGCTTCTTTCACTTAACATAGTTACTCTGTGCTTAAGAGTAACAGTCATTTGTAACTTATGGGATAGAGTCCCAGAGCTTTCCATGATTCCCCTTGACCTGTCCACTAATAATCTCTGGCTTTCTTCTTGAGCCACTAACTCCCTCAGTTATGAACTCTAGGGCAGTATTTTTCAGCCTTGGAACTTCTGGCATTTGCTGCTGCTTAATTTTATATAGAGGGCCAGTCCTGTGCTGTGTAGGGCACTTTGCAGCATCCCTGTTTTTACACAATATCTTTCAGTAGCATCTCCTCCCAGAATTCCTCAAGGCATTCCAAATACCATGCAGTGAGCAGAGATGAAATCCACCACCAGACATTGAGAAAACCCATCCAAGCTTCTGATTTCCAGTTTCTCAGAGTCAAAGCCTTTCTCTTCTGCTCCTCCTTCAGTTCCATCCCAGTTCTGTCTTGCCTCTCACCTCCAGATATCAGCCCTGATGACAACATGTCTTCTGAAAAACTTTTCATGACTGTACCCCTGGGTGGTTTGACATGGTGTATTATACATATGATAAATTCAGAGGTGTGCGAAGGTGAACTTGGAGGATGTCGGCCGTCTTAGTTATGGTTTCATTGCTATGAAGAGATACTGTGACCAAAACAACTCATAAAATATTTAATTGGGTTTGGCTCACAGTTTCAGAGGTTCAGTCCATTATCATCATGGTAGAAATTATGAAAGCCTGAAGGCAGACATGGCGCTGGAGGAACTGAGAGTTCTATATCTCGGTATGAAGGCAACCAGGAGACTCTCTTCTATTCTGGGTAGAGCTTGCGCACCAGGAGCCCTCAAAATCTGCTCCACAGTAACACATTTCCTCAAACAAGACCACAGCTATTCTGATAAACACATACTTCCTAGCAGTGCCACTTCCCATGGGCCAAGCATATTCAAACAACCACATGGGCACTGGTAGATATGGGGATCTGGGGAGTTGGAGAAGGAAGATGTCAGAAGTGACTATAATAGGTTCTCCAGGGGTCATCATCAGCAAAAGATCTACCCTAAAGTAGCTTATGTGAGAGAGAATCTCAGTGGTGTCAGTCATGAGGCAGGTGAGTTATAGAGGAAAAGGGAAGTGATAGAGTTTATCAACCACTGAACTTAGAGTAACTGGAGTTGTGTGTGCTGAGTGTGCTTGAAGCCAGTGCAGACAGTGACTGGAGAGATGTCCTGTCCTAGGACAGGGGACCTAGGATGCTTATATAACAACTCCATTAGGTCTTGTTTGTGGGTTCAGCTTCTCCTGCTGTCCTCTTACAGCACTTAAGAGAAAGACTAGTTCATGAGCCAAAGAAGTTTGACTTTGTACATTGACATGCTTAAATTAAGCCACTATGTATGGGCACTGAAGAGTAAAGTTGAGGTGTTGTGGGTTTGGGTACCATTATGTCTGACTGCTGCAGTGTTGAAGAGTTCTATCTTTGAAGCCATCCAGCCATCATCCTCTTCTTTACCAGAGAATCTACGACTACATACAAGAGACCCCCAAGCTGGGGACTATTGTTCTTCCTTCATAAGTGGGTGAAGAGGATCATCAAACTGCCATCTTAGGTTTCAGCCATTATTTCCTACACACTTCCCCCATTTCTATGTAGATTTGCCCAAGCTGCATGTAGTATTTTGGTCTCAGGAGCTTTTGTAGGAGAATGTTGAAGGTTGTCCGTGCATCTACTAGGAAGTCATTAGTTATGCTGTGGTGAGGCTTTCTGGTGTTCTGACTATTTGGGGGTTCACCTGTGCTCTGTAGGTAATCCCAATAACTTCATTGTTTCATCAAGTTGGAATCCCTACATTAGTCTGTCTTTGGTTCCCATCTGAGGCTTGTAGACTATGTTTCGTATTTCAGGAAATGTTCACACAACATATGGTCACTCCAGGTTTGTAATGTGTGCAGCGGAGAGGTGAGCAGCACCTCATTCAAAACAGTAGTGGGCAGGAGAAGCTGGGGAGAGTCTTAGGGATGCTGACTCTGTGTGATGCTGGCAACCAGGCTGATGTCTCTAGGAAGCAATTGCAAATGAAGAAAGTAGGAATGGAGACAGATCGGAGTTGGAGAATCTCTATGTGGAGCACTCCCTGAGAAGACGGTGGCTCAGCCTAGAAGATTCACAAGGAGCTCAGAAGATGAAGAAGGTTTGGGAGAAGGGGTAACTTGGACACAGTGAGTCACAGCACCAGCTCTGCTCCTCTCACTGAGCTTTGACTTTAGCAGCATGAGGAGACCAATGAATGGGACTCAGCCATTGCCTTCCAATAAGGTTTGCAAACATTCTGTCCTCATGAAGAATAAGGGGCTAGACCTTATCATTCATATACTCAGAACAAGGGACATTTCCACAAAAAAATGTAGGGAAAAGTCTTAAATTTCTTTCTCAAATCATGCTTTACTGAATTATCCTCAAACATGCTTTATCTCATAACACTGGGGCCAGGAAGGACAGATGAAGTTAGTAATCGTGAATGCTCCAAGTTTATCTTACTCTATTATAAGAGATACCATTGAATGCACCAAGCCATCAGGCTAATATACAAATGATTGCCAAGTTTGTAATTGGCCAAGGAGTTCATAATCCAGCAGGAGCACTGCATCCCAACCAATGTAGTCTCTAGCAAAATTTCATCTCCTGGTTTCTGAAAACCCCTAAAGAACCTTAAGAGCTAAAGACCAAGATTGGCTGTGCTTGTTTTCCCTAGTGACTCTTTCCTTCTAGCTTCCTTCAACCATTCAGATAAAAACTTGGAAAACCCATTTCTTTAAAATACAGTACTCACTTGACCTAGTAATGCATGACTATTGTTTATAGAATCTTCTTTTTCTCCTTGTCCTCCTCCTCCTTCTCCTCCCTTTCCTCCTCCTTCTCCCCTTCTCCTCCCCCTTCCTCTTTTTCCTTCTCCCCATTCTCCTGCTTCTCCTCTTCCACCAGCCTCATCTCCACCTCCTCCTCCTTTTCTCTGCTTTCTTTCACCCTGAGAACTGGAAAGAAAAGAATTATGTGGCTGGAAAGAACCCATCTCTTGTCAAATATTTGTCAAATGCATAACATTGAGGAATATAATATTGCACTTTAGAAGACAGCTAACCAGTAGACTGTGGATTTCTTAGGGAATGAAGGCCCTTAGTTATCCAAGTTCTGCCTCCAACTATAGCCTTACAGTCCTGTGATCTTCTGTTCCAGGCAGTGTGGTTGATGTTGAAGTTTAGTCCCCCATTTCAGGCCTGGCAACTAAGTGGATGATGGTTCATGAGTACTTCCTGCCTATTTACATGTGGTGGGTTTAGAATGACATGAGTTTTGAGAGTGAGCTGGATTTCAACAACAACAACAACAACAACAACAACAACAACAACAACAACAACAACAACAACAACAACGTGACCAGAAGTGTGTTGCCTACCCATTTGCAAAGTGGAAGTTACTATAATGAACTTCCTGTCATTATCTAGATGAGCCTAGATACTGCTTGCCTTCACATCTTTTTTTTCCCTTGCTTAGACACTCATAGTAAACTTTTTTCTTTTCCAAACCTAGTTCTTCAGACTTGGCATTTTGCACGACTATCTCCTCCTCTTGCTTCACCTTTGCTACATTTGGAAAAACACATGTATAGCTAAATGTGTAGCTAACAATAAGACTGTTGAGACAGGGTCTATCTATGTGGCTTTGGCTTTTTGTTATTGTCACCCAGGATGTCCTCAAATGTGTGCTATCTCCCATTTCTTGCCTCTTAAGCACTGGGATTAATAGATGTGTGCCTGTTTTATGTGGTGCTAGGACTGGAACCTTTACGCAGTTTTATGCATGGTGCAAAATCTTTCTACATAACTGAACTACCGTCTCTATTCCTGCAAGTAGGATTTTAAAACAAGAGTTTGCTTTCACCTGTATATTTTCATTTTTATTGCATTCCTCACATTTTTACCCAGCTGTATCCTGACATCTCCACTTCTGCAACTGAGATTCACTTGCTTATTTTCCAGCCTGCTAACCTTTTCTGCATTTTAAAATATCATTGGGATGGAGATCATTCCAGAATCTCTTGACTACTTGATCATGGCCTGCCATTGTAGTTCTGCTTCTTGGACAGGTCCCACTCTACCCTCTGATGCCAAGTACTTGTACACAACTTAGGCTGACCTAACAATACCTACAGCATGGTGATTGGCTTGACCGTGGAATGTGACTCAAGTATATGCAATGAGATTTACCAAGGAGCCAGTATGGTTTTCTTGGGTTAGAAAAGTCACAAGATATAGGTGAGGAGCACCCTATTGTCGTCTCCTGGAAGTTATGTCCCCTTAAAAGTCCCAAGTTCAAATCTGAGTTCTAGTTGGAAGGTGGGAATCTTAGGGTGGTGACTGGATCCTGAGAGAAAAGCCTTCAGGGATGGAATTACTGCCTTTTTAGAAATGACAGGAAAGCCTGAGTTCTTTCTGCCTTGGGAGGAGAAATTGAGAAGTTACCATCTACAAGTCTAGGGCCATGGATAGACCCTAATCTGTAGTACAAGAATCCTGGGGTCTTTGTGGGCTTACTATTTAAGCTACCACACCTCTAGTATTCTGTTGCAGTCCTCTCAGCTAATAGAGAAAAAAAGATGGTGTACACAAAGTTCATATTAAGTAGATCCTTGTTTCAATAATAAGCCTCCAAATCCAAAGCCTTACTTTTCATCTTTGAGATAGATTGTGTACTCCAACTCTTGTGTGTATCTAACTTGGGCTGTACTCTTGAAGTTTATTTGTGTTTCCAACAGTCTACTCCCTGAGCACATCAGAACTAAAAGAGCAGCAGGTGTACCTGTGTGATACATTTAACTTGAAAATGCCAATCTCAGAAGTTGGAAAGCTGAGGTTTAACACTAGTGTATATATTCAACTAGATGGATTAAGATAGTCAGTAAGCCTGAGATACTTAAGACATTATAAAAACCCAAAATACAGTGATTTTATGTTTCATGTCCTGAATCAGCTCTCTTTGTCAGCACAGCAAATGCTTCATTTCTGACAAGTGATAAAGCATTTGAAAGTCCCAGTCATGCTGTCTGATTATGGATAATACTTCTCAACCAGGGATGCCATGTTCCTAAGGACATTGTAGGGTGAGAATATAATATGGATGTGGACCCAGGAGAGAGCTTTTCCAGATTTCATTTCACCTATTAGAGGCCAGAGTTAGAAAGATCTCTGCTCAGAAAGGTTGAATTTGCAGGTGTGAGAAGATATATTTGAGACCAGAGTGATAACACAGAAGATAAACTGCTCTCTGCACAAGCATGAGGATCTGAGTTTGATCTGTACCTACATTGAAACAAGGTTGGGTGTGAGTGCAAACACCTGCAATCCCACTGATAGGAGGCAGAGGTAAAGAGACACTTGGAGCTTTCTTGTCACCCCACTTAGCCCATTTGGTGAGATTTAGGTTATTGAGAGGCTCTGTTGCAAAACTCAAAATGGAAAGTTCCAAGAATGACAGGCAAATTTGACTTCTGACCTCTACTTTTATGCATACCCATATGTGGAGGCATCACGACTACTGACACACACACACACACACACACACACACACACACACACTGTAGCTCTCTTATGTGTCTCCCATGCAGTGCCTTCCCGTGTTCTTCACCATGCTTTGCAATGCAGGTAAGTATCTGTAGATGTATTGAAAGTAATCATAGGGTCCTTGAATTTGTGCCTTGTGTAAGTGAAAATCTCCAACCCATAACTATCCAAACATGCCTAAGCTCCTGCTTCTCTTGTAACAGTTGCACAAGCCATAATTAAATGATTTGTAGATGTGATCTGAATTAAGGGCCCTGTTCATCAATATAGCGTGAATTGTGTAGGCATATCTTCATTTCTGTGTTATATATCTTCACAGCCAGATGGGGATGTTGGCTGTAATATTCATCAGTAAGAAATCCACATGTAGAGTTGGCGTGCTGACATCTGGTCTGGTATAACCACCCATTGGGTAGAGTAGATGTTTGTGCTTGAGGATAATAGGGTCTGTGCTTTTCAGCAATTGAAGCTTGCCATGTCCACAGTAGCTGACACTTGATTAGTCAACCTCTAAGTAGTTCCCATCAAAGCTGAGTGCCTGGGCATTGTGGAGAGCCTTCTGCTTGGTTAAGTTGATGACATCACACTCAAATGCTAATGAAAATAATTTTGCATGTGTCCCTGTGTATGGTGTTCATGTGTAAATGCATGTTTACATGTATGATGTCTGAGCATACATTGAGTGTACACATGCATGCTTGTACACATGCCTGTGGAGGCCTGAGGGTGACATCTGGAGTGTTCTTGATTAAATACTCCCTATCCTATCCTCTGAATTGAACCGAGAGCTTTTCTACATGACTAGTCTAGCTTGCTCTATGGAATCCCCTGTCTCTAACTGTGCGGTTTACTGTAGGTGGGCTGTCACATCTACCCAGCAGTTACTTGGACTCTGGGGATCTAAGCTTGGGTCTTCGCATAGTTTTATCCATGGAGCCATCTCCTTATCCCAGCCAGGGATTGATTGTATTCAAAACTATAGCTGGTATTGACTGTATTAAAAAAGTATAAAGAGGGGGACCATATCCCTGAAAACCATTGCAACCGGAAATATTTAGGAGGGTGAGGTAGTGCAGTGTACAGGAACATGTGTGGACATGAAAGTTAAATTGTGCCAATCTCTGAGTGTTGTCTAGATTGAGGTTTCCTTCATGTTCCCCACCTGAACAATAATTTTTAGTCCCTTCTGTGTCACATTGATTATCAATATCGTTTGAGCATAGGAAGTTGTTAACATGGAGAACCATGCAACAATAGACAAATGGCAAAGATTAGAGGTGGCAGCATGAAACATCAATAGCATAAAAACAAAGGCCAGGATAGTTTATGTAATAAATGTATATTTGAGTAGAAAAAATAATTATAGGTCACAATCATCACTTTATGTGTGTATTGCATAGATATTTCTTTAGAATTGAAATATTCCATCCTGGAGAGAGATGAGAAGGAGAAAGATAGAGAAAGGAGCAAGAGAGCCTCTAAGACTCAGAAAGATAACAGAAACTTAGAGGCTCATGAAGCTCAGAGAGTCTTATAATCCACAAGGCCCACTTCCACGGTCATAAGACAGCCAATGATTACTGGGTAGAGGAGATGCTCTTTGATGGAGCTGCCTGCGTCTTGTGCAGGAACCCCAATAAACTCATGGGTTTATGTTTCCCAGGAAAAGTCACATAAAATCATAACATTTTGTTTTGCTTTAAAAGATGAAAGCAAAAACAAAACAAAACACCCCAAAACCCGGGTCACAGTTTAGTTAAGAAGCCCAGGCTAGCCCCAACCTTAGTGGCCTCAGCCTTGGTGGTCCTCTTGTTTCAGTCCTTGGAATGCAGGGATTGCATGGGTGTCTCACCATGCCCAGTATATGCATTGCATTTCTTAAATTGAAACAAATAAATGTCCTGAGTACCATTTGATACTATGTTCTTTTTTCCATTATATGAAGAACGACACTTTTAGGGGAAATTACCATGGCAAAGAATGACATACAGGTGCTACTTCTGGAGCAGCATTCTGCCATATGCAGGGTTGCCTATTGACCACTGGACCTGATAACATGTACATGTACTTCAGGCCTTTGCTCTTGATTTCTCTCACTATCTTCCCCATGGAGAATCACAGAGCATCCATCAGACATAATCTATGTGGAAAATATAAGTATAGGGGACCCCACTGAGCTATTCTCTGAGAAGAAGAACAAACAGCACTTAGTAGTTTCAGAGATGTGGTATTTGGCTCTGGGTTGGTTTGCATATGCATATGCTATCCACTAATATTTTTCTACTGACATCTTCCCTCCCACTGTGATTATATTAGGAAGTGTAGCATCTGGGAAATGGTAAGGAATGGAGCTGAGTGGTCTGGAATGGAAAAGTGCCAACATGCAAGCTTAGAGATCTCCCTTGTAGCTCCCTCCAAGTAAGGACACAACAAGGGTTGTAAATCAGAAAGTTCTTCCTTAAATAATTATTTTCTTTACTTTTCTTTTTTTCTTCTTCTTTTTTTGAATCATGTGTATGTATGTGTGTGCCTGTGTGGGTGTGTGCACGATGTGCCACTACTCACAGAGGCCAAAAGATTGTGTCAGATCCCATGGAGTTAGAGTTACTGGTTGTTATGAGTCACCTGGAATGGTTCTGGAGATAGAGCTGCATCTTTTGCAAGACCAGCAAATAATCTCTGAGCCATCTCTACAGCCCTGGGGATGTGGTCTCTTGATGGAGCAGGATAAACCAGCTCAGTGACATTGAATTCCCCAGCCTTGAGATCTGTGAAGAGAAACAGTCTGATGTTTCTAAGGACCCACCCCAGCCCTGCACTGTTTTGTTAGAACAGACACAGTGGACAGCGACAGTCTCAGAATGAACAGTGAAGATTTCCAATCAGTCAATAGTGCAGCAGTAGCTGATAGCGTCCATTGCCCTAGATACTGTTTATCTTCTGTGAATGGAAGAAAACTAGAAAATTCACTAATTTGCAGTCATTTGCTGAAACTGTGCTCTCTCCCTGCATCAGCTCTATGCTGTGGCTTCATCCTTTTCAGGCCTGACCCTCATTTGATTTATCAGGGATAATACTTGGTAATTCAGTTTGACATTGTTCTCTGTGTCTGATGATAAACACTTTGGGGAAACCAGGAGATCTATTTTTATATTAAATAATAATGTTGGCCCTTTCATTATCCCTTCAGAATTGCAAATCAACCCCACTCTCTAGGCAAAAAGTGGAGCGAGGATTTGCTTGGTGTCAACTCCTACATAATTATCTTATTTGGCGTTACTTCAAATGGGGCTTTGTCACCCAGGACCAGGAGAGGGCAGTGGGTTTCCTGTCTTTAGCATTGTGAAAGCCTAGCTACAGCTTCTGTACAGCAGATATCTTGCCTTTCTCTGAAGCAAAACCCGTATTTCTCCCTTCTCAAGCAAGGGAGATCTCTGAGTTTCACTAAAAGGCTGTGGTTTTATGTAATACCCCTCTTGGGCTTTGTATCTTCTCAAATTACTACCTGTAACTGGACAAAAACAAACTTAGTGCTTGCGAAGAAAAACAATTTCTATTTTGTAACATAGCTTGTCTTAGCATTTTCCACTTTTGTTTATTTGAAAAGATAGATTTTATTTGTGTGTGTGTGTGTGTGTGTGTGTGTGAGAGAGAGAGAGAGAGAGAGAGAGAGAGAGAGAGAGAGAGAGAGAGAGAGAGAGACCATGTACACAGTGATGAGGGTTCCTCTGGAGGACAAACGAGGGCCCTGGATCTCCTTGAGCTGGCACCATGAGTGGCTGTGGATGCCTAATGTGGGTGCTGGAAACTGAACTCTGATCCTTTGGAAGAGGATTATATGCTCTGAACTATTGAACCGTCTGTGCTGTACCCTTCCCATTCCTCTGCCAGTGAACTGAAATCACAGCATGCTGTTTAGGTGTGCTCACACTCCTTGGGGAATGCAAGAGGGAAGGGATGCCTCTCGTGTACACCAGTACTTTCTTTTTGATATTCTACTGCCTCAGGTAATGCCCAGTTTCAAATACATGTGCATACCCAGAGAATGAATTTGATGCTAGAACTGATGGCCTGTACATACAGTTTCTTCCTTTCTTCTGCTGCCTCTTTCTCAAACCTACATCTTTGAATTCCATTAACTTATGTAATTGCTGTGTTCCTTACAAGTGTACCTAATATATATCTGGCTAGTTTTAAGGAACACTGAGTTTTCTCTGTGGGATGATTTGGGGGTGGCTTGGGAATTATTATTGGCTGTGCTATAAATGGCTAAGGGGGAAGGAAAGGATGCATCCAGGACACAATTAACGCCTACAATGGTGCAGCCTGTGTGTCATTTACAGAAATAGCTGTGTGCAATGACAGCTCATCATGATTTCTAGGTATTTGGTTTGAATAAGTGTGCATATGGAAACATATGTGTGTGTTCCTTTGTGTAGTATGTCATAAATATGCATCCTTCCATATGTAGTATGTTTATTGATCCTTCTATCATCTACCTGTCTTCTTTCTCCTCTATTTATCATGTCTTCTTGTCTACCTACATACATATGTGTGTATGTGTGTATGTATGTATGTGTATATGTATATATACTATGTATCATGAATCAATCTATGTCTATTTGCATATACATGTAAACATGCATATATCTACCTACATTCTATCTACATACATATACATGTGTATAAATATGTATGTATATATGTAAATATGTGCCTACATAAGTCATAGTTCCATGAAAACAACAGGTCATACTTATTTTCCTGTAGTTATGACACCCCAGAGTGTAGATAGGTTACCTCAAAAGGACTCTAGAATTTTGCTAAAAGATATTTTCTTAAGGATCTGCATTCCCATTAGTCTTTATTTCACAGCTGTTTTTTTTTTGTTGTTGTTGTTACTGTTCATTTTTCCCTTGCTTCCACCTATACTTGATGAAGCACAAGGCAAAAATTAGATTATACACAAATTGTACACTGATTTATTAGCCTGAGCCAGGACTTTAATGAAGGCAACAGTGGAAACAGCTCTTGGGGGATATGTTTGAGATGAGTTCTGTCATCCTGAGTTTCAGTATGAATTTGGGGAGAGGGTATTCTGTGTCTCTTTCCTTACATTAGGAGTGAGGAATGTGTCTGTGTGTAGACACCCTGGTGTGCTTATCTGGTAGGCTGATGGCTGTGAACACATCCATGGAATACCTTGCTGAGCAGGACTCATGCATTTGTTGTTGTTGTTGTTTTCAGACAGGCAGGCATTAGTATTTTCTGGGACATTTGACTCTGTGTCTCTCTCGTGCTTTCTTTGTCATACGACTATGACCACACCGATAAGATTTACCTAATCCACATTTGAAACCACAAACTCCACTTTGGAATCTCAGCTCTACAGCTTGCACACTTAGATGGGAGGGGGAAAATCTTTTGATCTCTTTAATGCCCTCATCTGTAAACCTAAGAGGAAGTCAAGACAGTTGCAGCTCTTAGCAGTTCAGAGACATAAATGATGTAACACAGTCAGGTAGCATCAAGACGCTCATACAGCCAATGCCAACCTAGATCTTGATGCTTCCTTGTTGCCTGTGATGTCTGAACTCTTGGCCTTTCATTGTGCTTTTTTGGAAAATTACTACAAGCAGTGCTGACAGTCATGCATCAGCTGCAAGAGAGCTTTTGCAGGCAGCCACACGGACCATTTATGTCTTTAAGCAGTTGGCAGCTAGGAGGAAGCATGAAGTTGCAGTTTGTCCATCAGATCACCTAAAATATAACTAGAGTCAATTTCTCTCCCATGGAAACAGCTCATGTCCCACCCTTGGTTCTTCTAGAAGAGGTTAGGATCCTTGAGTGAAGTTTTGGGATGCAGGGTTGAGGGTGAGAGCTTCAAAGCCTTGCAATTTGTTGTCTGTGTCAAGGGATGCCTTTTATTATATAATATCAAGGGTTGATGAAGTTGTTAATTCTCCGTGTGTCTGAAGTAGTGACACACAGCAAGCAGCTCATTATCTCCCACACAAAGCACAATTACTCAATATATAGAGAGAAACTGTTTTCCAATACTGCCTTATATCTATGCTTCCCTGTGCTGGCTAATGTCTGATATTGATTCTGAATAATTCAGATAGCAATAAAATTGAGTTTGCATGACAGTCAATCAGAGGCATTTTATACTTAAGGCTCAGTGGGAGAAACAGGGCATCTTCTTACCTTCTGAATTTCAAAGACATTAGAGTAATTGTATCTCATTAAGCTAAATTTCTCCATATAATCTGGACAGTTAATCTAATTCATATACAACCCAAAACAGCAGTAAGAAAAGAATAGGTAAAGTTTCAATTGCTAATATATGTATATGCATACAAGCACACATAAGTATAAGTATACACATCCACACACTTACACTAAGATTACTTATCTTGTTGCTGTAAAAAGTACCTGATAAAAGCCACTTAAGGAAATACTTATTTTGGCTTCCAGGATATGGTCCATCCTGACGGGTGGCATGGCAAGAACAAGATACAGCTGATTGTGTTGTATCTGCAGTTAGGAAACAGAAAGATGAATGCAGATGCTTAGCTCCTTTTCTCTTTTTCATTAAATGCAGGACCCCAGCACAACAAATGTGGTCATTCACATTCAGGGTAGGTCTTCTATCCTCAGCTAGATATCTCCGGACATGCCTAACAGAGACACAGACAGAGGTTTGTTGCCTAAGTGAGCTAAAATCCCTTTAAATTAGTAATCAAGTGTAACTGGAGAGAGAGAGAGAGAGAGAGAGAGAGAGAGAGAGAGAGAGAGAGAGAGAAGGGGGGAAGAGAAGGAGGGGGAAATTACCACTCACCAATATTTAACACAATCACCCAATCACATGGGGATAACTTTAAACAGTCTACTAGTCTACTAGGGTGTTGGCAGAGGACAGGTGGCACAGGAAGTACACTTGAAATGCAAGCCCGACTCTCTGTGTTTGAATCCCAGAACACAACTCCTGAAAGTTGTCCTCTTCACATGCACACTGTGGCATGCGTGCACACTAGCACATGCATATACATATTCTCTCTCATACACACACATTGATGATGATGATGATGATAATGACGACGACAATAATGATAAACACATAAATTTTAAATGGCCCATTGGGTCCTGTTCCAGGTTTGTGCAGTGGAATCAGATAGGTGTAGAATGACTTTTGCTGAAATAGAAAGCAACACAGAGGAGCTCAGGCTCTGATAAGGTTTTATGATGAATTTGTTAGCCTTACCCATTCTTACCTGTGTGTATATATATATGCACACACAAACATGCTGGGTTATGTTATTTATATACTGTAGTATACAACACCACATTGTAGAATAATATATAATGATGTCTTATGTTATGCACACACGCATATTTTTATATGCTGAATTATACATAAGCAGTAGAGGTCTACAGGTTACAGAAGCTCTGAATTGTTCAGAACATCAGGGGTTGTAAAAAGCTTCACGATTTATACTTTAAAATTATTTTTTCCTTTGAGAAAAATCATACATGAGTACTATGTTTATAGAATTTTTACTACATCCTCACCTCCTCCAACCCCTCCCTTGCCTCTACTCCTCAAGTTCATGATTTTGTCTTTAATTGTTCATACATATACACAAAGGCACACACAGACACATACATAGGCACATACACAGTCACACACACAGGTACACACACAGACACATACATAGGCACCCCCACACACATACACAGGCACACACAGACACACATATGCACACATACATGTACACATACATACACATACACACACAACCGAGGTCATTCATTTAGTGATGGTCATATCTACACGTGTTTAAAGCTGACTACTTACTTGTGACTGGATACTGGATAACTGATTAGGGGGATCATTTCTTGAGAATACTGGCCAGGCAGTGGTGGCGCACACCTTTAATCCCAGCACTTGGGAGGCAGAGGCAGGCAGATTTCTGAGTTCGAGGCCAGCCTGGTCTACAGAGTGAGTTACAGGACAACCAAGGCTACACAGAGAAACCCTGTCTCAAAAAAAAAAAAAAAAAAAAAAAAAAAAAAAAAAAAAAAAAAAAAAAAACCAAGAGAGAGAGAGAGAGAGAGAGAGAGAGAGAATACTGATTCTTCCTCTCTCAGAAGCCATTAAATGCCTATAGTTATTCATCTAGGTTGGGTCCTTGCTAGGTTTCCCCTCATCCTCTTTGGCATGTTAACTGATAGTGTTGTACAGGATTGTTTCTTAGTCATGGCATAGAGTGACATCCATGAGAAATCTCACATATGCATAGATTTACCCAAACTGCATTTCCATATTGTGTAGTTTCAAGGTGTGCCAGCAGCTGATAACAGGGCATGACGAGTTTTCTTTCTGAGTAACTGAGTAGAAAGTTAGATCATTCCAGTTTAGATAGTAGAAGAAAGGATTCCTTAAATACAGCTGCCTAGAAAGCCTCACACTTCCAACTGGAGGAACATCATCCAAACCCTATGGAAGCATAAATCTGTAAAGGCTTTCTGGAATATTGGGAACTTGCCCCATTCTCTCCTGGGTTCCAACCTGTGAACTGGCCTAGTTGGTCTTAGTCTTGCTGTTCAGATTCAGATGAAATCCTACCTGGCTGGGTGTGACTTTAAAGCCTTGATCCATGTTAGTGTAGAAGGAGGTCATTCTCAGCCCTGTTCAGAGGCTTCTCATGATAATGGACAAGGTACTTCAGGGCACATGGTTTTGAGAGGAAGCTGTTTAGAAAAAAAAACTGTTCTACAGTGAGATTCTCTAACTTACATGCGGAACACCCCGCTCTAAGAAGGAAGAGATGCTTGTCATGCACTCAGACCCTGCTGTTGCTATGTACTCTGCTTACTCAGCATTTCCCCCTCCAGGAAGTGATCCGGAGCATTGGAAGTAACCAGGCAGCTGATCTGATGCTCTTTAGATGTCCCCAGGCTGTCTGTTAGGAAGAGAACTCCCCAACTCTTCAGTTCCAGATTTCTTTGACTTAAGCATTTGCTTTCTTTAAAGGAGTCTAAAAATCATTGTAACCCCTTATCCATCTGGAGAGGATGAAGGGACATGATAGCAAATCCTGAAGAAATACATGAAGGGCTTATATAAGGACATGGTACATTATTCCTGTCCTGAGGGACTCTGAGGTGGAATCACTGTGGGACTGATGGATGATAATTCTACTTGGGTCACGCTAGTATTCACTTTATAACACAGAATACATTGTGTCATAGTAGTTGATGCATAGAATCTGTAGTTATGATGCTGGATGCATGGGTGGGAGTGGAATCATTGATTAATGAAGACCCTGGTCATTTATAGCAAGCTGTCAAAAAAGGCACAATGAGAAATCTTATATTCAAATCCATTGTTCTGTACCCCAAAGCCATGATAATGGTCACTATTAAATACAGTATCAAACATTATTATGTGGGTTATAGAACTCTTGAGTTGGAAGCTGGCTTGGGTACCATCTATTCAGTTGCTAAAACTTGCTGAAGAAGAGAACCACACTTATACTTCACTAATGATGCCCAGACTCTACCATATATTTGATATCAGAGTTCTCAAGTTTGAAATTTAGATATTTCTGTCTTTGAAAGCCCCAAAGCAGTATTTATGATGATCTAGAATTAATATTTAACAAACCCTGGGGTAGCTAGAATCATTAATGCTACAAATCAAGAAAGAAAGATTATATCTTCTAACACAGATCACGAGCAATGTTCTAGATTCCTATTTCAGGAGTATGCTTTGTCTTTTTACAAACTGAATTCCTCCTTCTGGTGTAAAGCTTGAATTAGGAGATAAATACTGAAAGGGTGACTAGTGCTAATGTCACAGGGCAGTGGCCAAGGCAGAACTGAAGGGCAGATTCTAGGGGAAGTGGACACCTCTGCTCAGGAGGAAGAGGATAAGTGGTCTGGCAAAGGTGTGGAGGAGGAGATAAAAAAGGTAAATAAAGAGGCTGCTGAGACACTGTTCCATCACAGGCAGAGCACGCCCATTCTTCCACATGTGCTCTATGTTTAATATATGTTGTACCTTAGAAACACCGTATCCATGACTATTAGTCACAATATTCCAGAGGAAGGGAACTGAAAAAATGAATATGTAGTTTCAAAAGATTTCATAGATTGACTTACAAGATACAGGCTGACTTCCTTCATAATGGGAAGACTGCGAATATAGTTGATCCCTTCATGAGACCCAGAGTTTGCAGCAGTCTCAGTCTAGTGTTGAAGGAGGCCTTCAAGATTTCAGGAGAGCCACTGTCTTCAGTCCAGAATGGGAGCTGAAGAGGCTGGGTTCTCATGTCAATGAAGGAATGTAGTAATAGTGGGAAGAATGACATAGAAACACTCTCTAGGAGCTGAAGGTGCAATGCAGCAAATCCTTGGACCTTTTAGTCCTTTAGTAGACTGCCTGTAAACAACAACAACCATATTTGAAGTGGGCTGTCCTACTCAAGTAACCTAGTTAAGAAAATCCTTCCCTGATATGACCAACAACTCTTCTTCTATTTGATTTTTAGAACCATCCATAGTTAACAACTACGATTAATCAAGTGATCTACTGCAGA
Source organism: Arvicanthis niloticus (assembly GCF_011762505.2). Classification (NCBI taxonomy): domain Eukaryota; kingdom Metazoa; phylum Chordata; class Mammalia; order Rodentia; family Muridae; genus Arvicanthis; species Arvicanthis niloticus. The sequence continues at coordinate 96,200,827 of NC_047663.1, forward strand.
AGCCTGTCTTTCCTGTATCCTTAGAGATCATTGTCTTTCTGTGTTCCTGTAGACTTTACCTACTAACTCTATTTTCATGCTCAAGGGCATTTTTCAGTGTTTTGGGTCAAGTTGCTCTGACTGTGAAGAAAGAAGAGGGGTGGACTTATTGAGGACTCAAGAGGCCAGGGAGAAATATCAAATAAACAACTCTTGTAAGTTGGTGTGTACATATCCTAGCTCTCTGATCTCTTGAGTGAGAAGATGCTGAGACTCATTTTATATATTTCCCTATGTGCCAAGCATTCTACACATGCATGGCTCCTTTGTACATCTTCCATGTACATGGCTCCTTTGTACATATTTTTCTAAGTACATCTTCTGTGTGAAAGTTCACATGCCTCATCAACTTGACTAGGCAAAGAATCACTCACAATTTTGTTTCTCTTCTGTTGATGTGGTAAAATACTCCGTACAAAGCAATCTAAGGGAGGAAGGGTTTATCTTGGCTTACCTTTCCTGAGGGATAAAGTCCATCATGGCCTGGAAGACATGACAGCCTGAGGATAAGACCAGATTGTCACATTTAATGGACAGTCAGGAAGCACTGATAGGCTGTTAAACTACAGTGCCTTACTTCTTCTAACAAGGTTTCACCTCCTAAGACTTTTAAGACTTTCTCAAATAGCACTGATATCTGGAGACCAAACATTTAAGCACATACTCCTATGGGGGACATATCACATTCAAACTTCAACCCCATGGAAACACAGCTCCTGTTGTGTCTATAAGAGTCATTCTAGAAAGGATTAAATGCAGAAGTAGGTAACAGCCTTGCACAGAAGAGCAAGGTTCTTGCTCAGCGTTTCCATGGAAGGTTGACCTCCACTCGTTTCCAGAGTATGTCAGCCAGGGCTGTGTGTTGTTGTAGAACAGGTAACAGACACATGAGACACATATTGTAAGTAATGGGTAAGTGTTATACTTGTTTTTTGGTTTACCGGGGGAACCATAATTTAAATATCTCAGGCAGAATCATCATCAGGTAACTTATTTTATCTCTGTGGAAATGATACAACTACAAATCTCTAAAAAAAGAAAAAAAAAGAAAAAAAAGAAAAAGCTTCTTTTACATGTTTTTAACAACCAAAACAAAAAAATTATAATTTATTTGATAGAGCTTTGTGTATATAAGTGTCTGTATTGAAGCTGGAGGAACTATTGTTCCTCAGTTCCATATGTCTTTGTGTTAAGACATGTTCTCCACTGGTTCCTAACTCACACAGTTGTCTGGTATGGCTGAAGTATTCCTCTATTCTTCATTGATATAAAGGATAGAGAAGTCTTTAAAACACTACTTTCATAAACAATATATTCATCTAGGGCTTCCTTTTATATAAAAGTTGGAAAAATAGATATGCATCAAGGCAAACGGTATTGAAATGTTCAATTATCAAAATGTGAGTCTCCAGCAGTAATGAGCCTTTTTCTAGCTTACCAGGATAAGCTTTAAAACTGTGTGCTGACCAGCAGGCTTGAGAGCCCTGGCAAACTCCTTGCCTTGAGATTCAGCCTTCAGCTGGACTGCAGCATCATGGCCAGTTGAGTGTCCTCAAGGTCCACCACTTAGAGACACACTGCTTTAATCTGTGCACCACATACTCCAGCAGGGAATGTGTTTGCCAAATAAATTCACTCTCACTCTATCCCACAGCCTTCTTGAAAGTTAAATTTTTTTTTAAAAAAAGAAGAGGTTTCATTATGGGTTTCATAAGGGCAGGAGAGAATTGGCTAGGTCAAGCTGGTCAATATTTTTGTAATGAACCATTTAATATTTAATAGGGAGAAAATACAAATAATGTCTGTAGCTTAAAATGCCTGAAATCTGAAAAATCTGAGTTCTTATCTCACCTCTGTGGCTGGTGGGAAGATGGAGGAGTGGATGCTCACCTGTCTGGTGCCCGTGTTTTAGCTGGGTTACACATCCACTGTGTCTGTCAGACTCCTTCCTCACAGCCAACACCCATTTCTCTTTACTGTGAATAGCCCCCTTTTCAGTTTCTGAGGATTTCTATAAAGAAAGTCCATTTGCGTGTGCGCAGGGCAGGGCTCAGCTCCGGATAAAAGCTTCATGTTATCCCATTGTTGTCTTACATGTCTTGCTGTGCTCCTATTGGATGACTCCCGCACAGTTCTCCTGAGCGTGAGGTTCAAATCATATTAGAGAATCACACTGGCTTTCTTGAGAATTAGAGTTCAACAGCTTTATTCTGATGTTTTTGTGTGCTTTTTATCCCATCTCACACCCATGCAGCTCCGTGGTTGTGTGAAAGCTGACCCCTCCATTCAACTCGAATTGGAAGTCTCTAAGTGCCCTTTGTTAAGCACCATGTGTGAGGGTTTGGATGGATGTATTTCCTTTGTTCTGTTGGGAGAAAAGACATCCCCTAGGCTAAGTTTTGAATTTACATGACTGCTATCATTGATCTTAACAGCTTTAAGATACTGAACATGAGCAATTATTCAGTAGCCATTCCTTTGTAGGGGTTATCTCATTCAATCCTCATTATGCCTGTGGGAGGTGAAAGACACATCTTCATATTACAGTTGAGGTCCTAGGTGACAAGAACTAAGTCACTTACTCAAATTTCCCTATAGTGTCTGGGACCCACCTCAGAGTTTAGTTTAAACCAATGGGACTATCTCAAGTCACCTGGGACCATTCCTCTGTCCTTAGCTATTTTTCTTCCATGGAAGCTCTGTGTATATTCACAAATATCTTCTTGGTAGAGGAGAGTCTGGGTACTAGACTTTGGTTCTTCCTTCTCTCTCTCTTCTTTGCTTTTCCCAGTTCGTATCATATATGTTGTGTTTGTCGTATGCTGACTATAGTCCTTAAAATGTCTAAAAGCATACAGTCAAATAGATGCACTGTGTGTTTTCTCATTAGATTTTTGGTGTTTAAAAAGTATTAGAATGTGTTTTAAAAATGAAAACTAGTGGTTTATTGCAAAATATGGTTGACTTGATAGAGGAGATGTGGGTTTAGTTAAAGTAGTAAGAATTCCTCTCTCATCAATGGAGTCATAGTTGGGGACACACATAAACTTTGTGCCTTGCTACTCCATCTTGTCAGTTAGGAAAATTTATCTCACTGTTCACAATTGGGGATTATGAACTTTGCATGGAGAAGTATCTTGCTATCTCTTTGAGCTGTGTCTCACAGAGTGTTATATCTTTAAGAAATGGCTTATTTGTCAATCAGCATGGCTTTCTTTAGAAAACTCTGAGCAACACTGCTGCTTGTTGCATATTTCTGCCCCATTTTCAATTCCCCACAAAGCTAAAACCCGGATCCTAGAAGTCCCCATACCACATAAAGGTGCCTGAATGGCAGGGATAAGTGGAGACCAAAACCACTGATGGGGGTCAGAAACCTTCTTGCACTATGAAGACACAGATAGAAAATAAAGAAAGCTGGAATGGGAACATTAGTTACATAATTCACAGGCCCTCCTCCTGTGACTACTTGGAATAAACAGATGGCTGAAGAATGAGCTTTTTTTTTTTCCCTCTGCTTGCTTCAGTTTTTGGAGTGTGTTTATTTCCCTAGATGAATTACTCAGGTGGATTAACTCATTCCTGAAAGAGATTGAAGGAGGCATCAATGTGGCTATCCAGACATTTTCTGACCCAGTCGAGATAGAATAAGTTCTGCTTTGAATTATTTTAACTTCAGAATGCAATGGTAACAAACACAGCTCTTGTCTGAAATGATGATATGAAAAGCAATGAGTGCAGAAAGCCAGCTTGTGATTGACACCTCACTGATGTGCAGGCCAGATGTGGCATATTTCCTTCTTGCACAGTGGGTTCCAGATGCAGAAGATAAAAAGATGTGTCAAGTGAGATATTTACAAGTCTGAAACAATAGATTCTGAGTACAAGTATGTATTTATCAAGTAGTGTTGTAATCAATTAGTAATGTCTGTTCTGGCTGAAGCATTAAAAATAGGTATCCAGCCTATACTTTTGCTAGTTGACTCCTTTCATTTTTGTACTGTAGGTTTTTTCCTAAAAGAACACATAATAAATTATATTAGAGATAGGACAGTCTAGAAGACCTTAGTATTATTAAAAGTATTTGTTAAGTAAAACAGTAAGGGAACTTTGAGCAGTACAAAGAAAAGGTGCTACATTTAAACTCTTGCTGTAACGTGTCTCTACAACAATAAAATTCAAATGCCTATCACAGTTATTAGTGGACTTTATTTTCTCTTTTAATAATTGGAAAATATATTAGATATATCTGTGCTTCTGGCTAAGGTAGAATAACAGGGGTTGACTTGGCATCTCACATAACCATGTAAGGTACAGAACACATAGAAAGGTGGTTCCTATTATACTATGTAGTGCTCCTGAACAGATTGGAAGAAGTGAGTGGTCCAGGTTCCTGCTTTGTCTGGAGTCCATGTGAGTATAAAGGGGATTCCAGAAACTCCAAATCTAATACTTACACAAAGCCACATGAATCTCAACGATTAATAGCCAAGTACGTGGGCATCAGCAAAAATAGAGAAAACTTGACAATAATTTTTGTCAGTGGGCTGTTTTCAATACATGTAGACCTGTCTATCTCCAGCCAGTAAATTAGCTTTGTTTCCAGGAGCCCATGAAGCATATTGTAGGGAAACTGTCCTAACTAGCCTTACCTGGCAAGTGACACAGCAGAGTGTCATGTGAGGAGAGAATCTCAAATGAAGAATTGCCTACAACTAGCTGTCCTATGGGCAAGCTGTCTTAAATGTTAACTAATTTAGGGGGGACCAACCCACTTTGGGAGACACTATTCCAAGGGCACTTTATCCCAAGCTGTGTAAGAAAGCATGAACTACTGAGCAAGCCAGAGAATGAGCCAGAAATATGTGTTTTGTCATAGTTTCTGCCTTTAAGTTCCAGTTTTCCCCCCTGTCTTGTCTTCTTTCAATTATAAAAATGTGACCTGGAAGTATAGTACAAATAAATCCCATCATCCCTAGATTGCATTTGTTCAGAGTGTTTTTTTTTATCATAGCTACATAAAGAAAACTAAGAGACAAATATCAATCAGCACACCTCAGCAGACGCAAAATTACCAGAATCACAGCTTATTCTTTGAATATGGTGTGATCAGATTAGAAACCAGTTAACACAGACACAGCAATAAAATCTCTAGTTACTAAAACTAAGAAGTAAATTCTCAGTTTGTATTGAGATTTCTGAAAATAAGCACACAACACAATCTTTAGCTTATAGATATATTCCTATAAAATGGGCAACAATATAAATGTGAATAGTTAAATAAGTCCAAAGCAGGTAGAAAACAGAAGAAAAAAAAAACCAAACCTAAAAGTGAACACCAGCAAGTGATGGAGTAAAGCTGATTATTTAAGACTATAGAGCAAAGCTGCACACGTTATACCCAGGGTGGATAGAGAAAGGAGAAATGGATGGAATAATTATCATTTCCCAATAGTAGTCAAAGGACACCTGAACAAGAAATGGTACCTCCTACAGTGGGCTGGGCCCCCCTACATCAATTAGGACTCAAGACAATGTCCTAACAGATTATCTACAGGTGAATCTGATCTAGTCAATTCCTCATTTGAGGTTCTCTTCTTGGATCACTCTACACTATGTCAAGTTGACAAGAAAAGCTAATTAGGAAAGTTTTCCTACACATATGGTCCATAGACTCCTGGGAAGAAGACTAATGTGAAACAAAATCCTAAAAGCAAATTTAAATCATAGTCAGATGGTGGACAGGAGACTCAGAAGGTAAAGGCCCTTGTTGCCAAGCTTGCTGATCTGAGTTTGATATCCAGTAATTACATAGTAGAAGGGTAGAAGCAAGTCTTGCAAACTGCATTCTAATTTATGCCACTGTGACATGTGTCTGTGTTTATGCAAGGACACACTAAGATTTAAATATATACATGTATATATTTATTTATTTAAAATTTATAAGTATATTTAAACTATTTTAACATTTAAAAGATACTAACAGATTATGCTGGAAAAAGTCTATCCACATAAATTTCAAAATTTGGAGAAAGCAAACAAACTCCTTAGAAAGTATACTCCCAGTTATCTTCAACCCATGCATGTGACCAAGGAGGGCTATGCCTGTAACTAAATGCAAAACTGTAAACTTCCTTAAAAGATCAGTATTTTGTGATTTTTTTGTACTTGAATTCTGCAGTATTCAAGCTTGAATATTATAGGTGGCAACATTGTGTCCCAGTGTCTAGATGTGAGGACTCTCCTGTCTCTACTCAATATGTATTCAGAAATGATTTGCAGGACCTACAAATAAAATTCACAACTGGCAATTTTTGTCAAAAAGGAATTATCTAGATGGCTTCCCTGAGGAATTGTATATTATTTAGAATGATGACTAATAATTACCTTCTAGATAATAAGTGGAGGAACACATCCTAATTTATTTAATGAAACAAGTCAGATAAAAATCATATAACAGGGAAAGAGAATGCTACAGACCAATATACTTCATGAACATTGGCATAAAATACTTAAAATAGTTTCACATACATTCTAACTATATAGAAAAAGAAATATATGCCCTCACTGAATAGGGAGTTCAGGCTTGTAACATTAGTTCAATATCTGGAAATCAATGCCATCCACTCTATTGATTGCTTAAAGAAAAATTGTAGAGTCTTAAAGTAAGTGCTGGTTCTCACATGACAGATTGATACCTATCCTGAACTCTCAGGAATCTAAGAATAGAACACATTTCTTAAGTTTTTAAAAATTGCAGAAGTTTGAAGTTAGTATTGTAGTTGGTGGTACAGCTAGATACTTTCTATAAAGGAGTGGGATGGAAGTGTCTGTCATTCACCATAGTATGAAGGTATATATATATATATATATATATATATATATATATATATATATATATGTGTGTGTGTGTGTGTGTGTGTGTGTGTTATTGCTATGAAAAAATACCATGATTGTGGCTACTGCTATAAAATAAGAGAGACCATTTAATGGGGGATGGCTTACCATTTCAGGGGTTTAGACCATAATCATCATGGTGGGGGGGCAGGGCAACAGGCAGGGACACATGGTGCTGGAGAAAGAGCTGAGAGTTCTACATCTGAATCCACAGGTACCAAGTAAATTGATTGAGCAACTGGGCCTGGCTTGAGATTCTGTCACTTCAAAGCCCACCACCCAGTGACATACTTCTTCCAGTAAGACAACACTTAGGGCCAGGCAGTGGTGGCGCATGCCTTTAATCACAGCATTTGGGAGTCAGAGGCATGGGGATTTCTGAGTTCGCTACACAGGGCTGCACAGAGAAACCCTGTCTCGAAAAGCAAAAGAAAAAAAAAAAAAAAAAAGACAACATTTAGTCCAACAAAGCCATATCTCCTAATAGTGTTGTTACCTTTGACCCAATGGGGGCATTTTTGTTCAATGTACCACAATATTATACATACACACACACACACACACACACAGAGAGAGAGAGAGAGAGAGAGACAGAGAGAGACAGAGAGAGACAGAGAGAGAGACAGAGAGACACAGAGAGAGAGAGACAGAGAGAGACCAAGTAACCAATTATTAAACTAATTTAGGATATAAAAATGCATTCCAGAAATAATTGTATTTATAAATTCTTGTTAAAAAAGAGACATAAGAAAGTGAACTTTAAACATGCAGTGTCTTTCTATGTCACTCGACACAGGGAAAAATACTTTTTAAAAGAAGCATGAAATTGCGAGAGAAATGTGATAGGTTCATACTGGAGGCAGTTGAAGGGATTGAGGGCTGATTTGATCAAGATATATTACATACATGCAGCAAATTTTCAAAGATCCAAAAAATTATGTGAGCTATTGTTATTTATAGCACCAGCAACATGAATGAATATCAAAAGAATCTTAGTGATTGACAACTGGAACAATACTGGTTGCCTTGTGCCGTTTTTTTTGGCTTTAGAATGCTACTGGATGTGTCAAATACATTAGTGACTACCAGGAGGGCAGCTGAAAGGCAGATTGGTATGGGTTGGGAATAATAACATGAGGGAGATGGTGTTAGTGATTGCTACAGACTGTGTTTTGATGGCAGCGCACATACACAACCCTGTACTTGAGAAGAAAGGGTGTAAAGATAGCACATGGTATGTCAATGTTACTTCCCAACTGTTATTGCAATGCCATAGTCTCCAGCTGAAGGGAACAGGTCCCTCCCTGTTACCTTGTAACTGTGTTTCAATCCATAATAACTTCAAAATCAAAAGTTCCATCTATCTCACTTTTACTGGGTGTACTATAAACTCTAAAGAACCCACTAAAACAACCAAACACTGAAGTGTAGCTAATAAGCTCACAGAGGGCACAGAGTGGAATCAATCTGAAAGTAAACAGTAAAGAGAAAAGGGACCAGAAAAGAGATAAAACAAACAGAAAACAAGTGAAGTATGGATTTAAACATATTCATATAAATGGTCACATTAAACGTGAATGATCTAAAATACCCAGTTCAAAGCCAGGCACGGCTGGAATGAAGACAATGTCAAGCACAATTTAAATAGTCTGTGAAATTTTCACTTTCAGTATAATGACATGACGAGATTAGCAATGAAATATGAAAAGGATGTGGATACACTGGTATTAAGAGTAGTGGAGAATGCACATGTGCTATGTAATTGCTTTATGCTTATAAAAACACATTCCCTATAGAATATCTATAGGAATATTTTATATCAGAGATGTTCTATAGGGATGAAGAGTTCTGCTATACATAAAGAAGGGCATTTTGTAAGGCAAAAGGCCAATCAATTGAGAGAGCCAGCAGCTCAATAGACAATAGATATGCATGATAATACATGTCTGAAATCTCAACATATGAGAGGACGAGGTAGGAAAATAGTGAGTCAAAGGCCAGCCAAAGCTACAAAGTGTAGTGCCAACATGCAAAAAAAAAAAAAAGACAGACAGCTATAGAGGAAGATTTCAAGTTCAAAAGAAAAAAATTGCAAAAGTAAATAATAATGATGATAGATAGATAGACAGACAGATAGATAGATAGATAGATAGATAAAAATTAAATAAAAAGGTCTTGGGTGTTTGATCAGTTGTGATCATTATAGAAGAAAGGTGTCCTAGCAATGTGAGTCATTGGCCATGATTCTCACATGCACTGGGACTGACTGCATTGTTTAACTTCTCTTACCTCTAATTTAGTTTTCAACATATAAGACATAGACATTTTTTGGTCAGATTTGCCCCTCTAAGAGTTTATGTGTTTTAATGCTTAAGAAAATATATACATATATATTATATGTATTGTAATATGTATATAATATATAGAAATACTACATATATTGTTTTGTAACTCTACAAATTTGTATCCAATATACAGAAATAAAATATCATCTAGAGAGATATGCATTATATCCCAAACCTCATGAATCTACTTCTTTGGATCCAGTAGTTTTAATATGAATATGATTACATTTCAATTATGGAACAAAATACATATTTTTGGTATCACATATATGAGTTATTTATCATCTATCTATTTATCTACCTATTTGTCATCTATCTATTTATTTATCATTGACCTATCATCTATTATCCATCTGTCTGTCTGTCTGTCTATCTGTCTGTCTATCTATTTAATCTATCTTTTTGTAGAAATTGCCAGACTATCCTACAGTTAATAGAAAAATGAAGATAACCCAGAGTGGCCAAAATCTTTGACAGAGTGTAAAAACCTGGATATCTTAGTTTGAGTGCTATTGCTGTGATAACACTGGCCCAAACAAACATGGAGAATAATAGGGCTATCCCCTTTTCCACTTCTAGGTCACAGTGCATCACTCAGAGAATTCAGGGTAGACACTTAAAAGAAGAAACCTAAAAGCAAGACTTCTTGCTATCCCACACAGAATTACCACTCAAGATACTCGTTCACAGTCAAGAAAGTACAGCAGGAGCTACAGAGAATGCTATTTACTTGCTTAGATGGATTGTTCTCTGTTAACACACAGGACCATGGTCACCTTTCTATGTAGCCCAGGAGTACCAGCCCAGACATGATACTACTTATTGTGGACTACATCCTCCACATTAATTAATTAATTCTGCTTTGAATGACCACATGAGAGTTCAGTAAACATTACTCAAATATTGATGTCTTGTTCAAGGAGATTCTATCTCTTAGCTGTCCTTTCAATAAACTTTCAGAGGCTACAGAAGGCTTCTCTTCTGTGTGCAAGCTCACACACTCCCCCTTCCAATAATTTTTTTTACTACTTTCCAGCATCTTCTGTGTGTTTCTGGGATCCTTACCAATCTGTGCTCTGCGATGCCTCCTCAGAACCCTTTGGAATTTCAAAAAAGTTCTACAGAACATGACTGATGGGAGCTAATATTGATAGACATTCCTAGTGTTGCACTGTGTCATATAGGATGTGGATGATATACATCATTTATGAAGATGATATCACATGATAAGGAGACACAGTTTTTCTCCTCAAAGTGGTACTTGCACTATCTTCTGTGTTTTTTACTTTTCAAAAAGTTTCATATATGGTTGTCTTGAAAACAACATGCTGCTATGCCACACAAACCTTAACTCTGTCTCTTAGATTAATACAGGTTTCTCAACCTTGTTTGGCCCTTTTGGCTCGAGCAGACATCTAGCAGGTCTGCTCCTGTGAAGACACCATATCCTGTACCTTCCTAGAGCAGCAGAGCAGTGGTGGAACCACTGCACTCAGAGCAGCTGAGGAACCACTGCACTCAGAGCAGCAGGATTTCAGGATCCCAGAGGAAGCCTGAGTCCCGGGAGCTCTTCCACCCAGGAGCTCAGGATCACAGGATCACAGAGACATCTGGACTCTGAGGAGTTCTAACACAAGCAAGATAACTGGAAAGAGAGTTTCCAGTCAGAGACAGTGAGTGCAGGTAGCACCAGAGTTAACCGGATGGTGAAAGGAAAGCACAAGAATATAAGCAACAGAAACCAAAGTTACCTGGCATCATCAGAACCCAGTTCTCCTACCATAGAAAGTCCTGGACACCCCATCACACTGGAAAAGCAGGACTCGGATTTAAAATCACTTCTCATGAGGATGATAGCAGACTTTAAGAAAGACATAAACAACTCTTTTAAAGAAATACAGGAGAACACAGGTAAACAGGTAGAAGCCCTTAAAGAGGAAACACAAAAATCCCTTAAGGAATTGCAAGAAAACACAACCAAACAGGTGAAGGAATTAAACAAAACCATCCAAAATCTAAAAATGTAAGTTGAAACAATAAACACATCTCAAAGGGAGACTACCCTGGAGATAGAAAACCTAGGAGAGAAGTCAGGAGTCATAGATGCAAGCATCACCAAGGAGTCATAGATGCAAGCATCACCAACAGAATATAAGAGATAGAAGAGAGAATAACATGTGCAGAAGATACCATGGAAAACATTGACACAACTGTCAAAGAAAATGCAAAATGCAAAAAGCTCTTAACCCAAAACATCCAGGAAATACAGGACACAATGAGAAGACCAAACCTAAGGATAATAGGTATAGATGAGAGTGAAGATTCCCAACCTAAATGGCCAGTAAATATCTTCAACAAAATTATAGAGGAAAACTTTCCTAACCTAAAGAAAGAGATGCCAATGAACATACAAGAAGCCTACAGAACTCCAAATAGACTAGACCAGAAAAGAAATTCCTCCTGTCACATAATAATCAAAACATCAAATGCACAAAACAAAGAAAAAAATACTAAAAGCAGTAAGGGAAAAAGGTCAAGTAACATATAAAGGCAGACCTATAAGAATTACACCAGACTTCTCACCAGAGATAATAAAAGCCAGAAGATCCTGGACTGATATCATACAGACCATAAGAGAACACAAATGCCAGCCCAGACACTATACCCAGCAAAATTCTCAATCACTATAGATGGAGAAACCAAGATATTCCATGAGAAACCAAATTTACACAGTATCTTCCCACAAATCCCGCCCTACAAAGGATAATAGATGGAAAACTACAACACAAGGAGAGAAACTACAAAATAGAAAAAGCAAGAAAGTAATCTTCCAACAAACCCAAAAGAAGATAGCTACACAAACATAATTATACCTCTAATAACTAAAATAACAGGAAGAAACAATCACTTTTCCTTAGTAACTCTTAGCATCAATGAAATCAATTCCCCAATGAAAAGACATAGACTAACAGACAGGATACGTAAACAGGACCTAGAATTTTGCTGCATATAGGAAATGCATCTCGGTGACAAAGACAGCCACTACCCCAGAGTAAAGGGCTGAACAACAATATATACCCAAGAGGAGTCAACAGCAGGAAATAATCAAACTCGGGGCTGAAAGCAACCAAGTAGAAACAAACAAACAAACAAACAAACAAAAACTATACAAAGTATCAACAAAACCAGGAGATGGTTCTTTGAGAAAATCAACAAGATAGACAAACCCTTAGCCAGACTAACCGGAGGGCACAGAGACAGTATCCAAATTAATAAAATTAGAACTGAAAAGGGAGACATAACAACAGAAACTGAGGAAATTAAAAAAATCATCAGATCCTACTACAAAAGCTTATACTCAACAAAACTGGAAAATCTGGATGAAATGGACAATTTTCTAGACAGATACCAGGTACCAAATTTGAATCAGGAGCAGATAAACCATCTCAACAGCCCCATAACCCCTAAAGAAATAGCAGCAGTCATTAAAAGTCTCCCCACACCCACCCCTCCCAGGGCCAGATAGTTTTAGTGCAGAATTCTATCAGACCTTCAAGGAAGACCTAATACCAATTCTCTTCAAACTATTCCACAAAATAGAAACAGGAGGAACACTACCCAATTCATTCTATGAAGCCACAATCACGCTCATACCTAAACCTCACAAAGACCCAACAAAGAAAGAGAACTTCAAACCAGCCTCCCTTAAGAATATCAATGCAAAAATACTCAATAAAATTTTCGCAAACTGAATCCAAGAACACATCAAAACAATCATCTATCATAATCAAGTAGGCTTTATCTCAGGAATGCAGGGATGGTTCAATATTCTGAAATCCATCAATGTAATCCACTATATAAACAAACTCAAAGAAAAAAACCACATGATCATCTCACTAGATGCTGAGAAAGCATTTGACAAATTTCAACATCACTTCATGGTAAAAGTCTTGGAAAGATCAGAAATTCAAGGCCCATACCTAAACATAGTAAAAGCAATGTACAGCAAACCAGTAGCCAACATCAAACTAAATGGAGAGAAACTTGAAGAAATCCCACTAAGATCAGAGACTAGACAAAGCTGCCCACTCTCACCCTACCTATTCAATATAGTATTGTAAATTCTAGCTAGAGCAATTAGACAACGAAAAGAAGTCAAAAGGATACAAATAGGAAAGAAAGAAGTCAAAATTTCACTATTTGCAGATGATATGATAGTATACTTAAGTGACCCCAAAACTTCCACCAGAGAACTCCTAACCCTGATAAACAACTTTAGCAACATGGCTGGATATAAAATCAACTCAAATGAATCAGTATCCCTCCTCTACTCAAAAGATAAACAGGCTGAGAAAGAAATTAGGGAAATGACACCCTTCACAATAGTCACAAATAATATAAAATACTTTGGTGTGAATCTAACCAAGCAAGTGACAGATCTTTCTGACAAAAACTACAAGTACCTGAAGAAAGAAATTGAAGATCTCAGAAGATGGAAAGATCCCCATGCTCATGGATTGGCAGGATTAATATAGGAAAAAGGGCCACCTTGCAAAAAGCAATCTACAGATTCAATGCGATCCCCATTAAAATCTCAACTCAATTCTTCACAGAGTTAGAAAGAGAAATTCTCAAATTCACTTGGAATAACAAAAACAAAACAAAACAGGATACTGAAAACTATTCTCAACAATAAAAGAACTGGAGGAATCACCATCCCTGACCTAAAAGATGTACTACAGAGCAGTAGTGATAAAAACTGCATGGTATTGGTACAGAGACAGGCAGGAAGATCAATGGAATAGAATTGAAGACCCAGAAATGAACCCACACACCTATGCTTACTTGATCTTTGACAAAGGAGCTAAAACTGTCCAGTGGAAAAAGGACAGCATTTTCAACAAATGGTGCTGGTTCAACTTTTAGAAGAATGCAAATCAATCCATTCTTATCTCCTTATACAAAGTCCAAATGGATAAAGGACCTTCAATAAAACCAGATACACTGAAACTAATAGAAGAGAAGATGGAGAAGAATCTTGAATACTTGGCACAGGGGAAAAGTTTCTAAACAGAACACCAATGACTTATACTCTAAGATCAAGAATTGGCAAATGGGACCTCATAAAATTGCAAAGTTTCTGTAAGGCAAAGGACACTGTCAATAGGACAAAACAACAGCCAACAGATTGGGAAACGATCTTCATCAATCTCACATTCTATAGAGGACTAATATCTAATATATAAAAAGAACTCAAGAAATTAGACTCCAGACAACCTATTAAAAATGGGATACAGAGCTAAACAAAGAATTCTCAACTGAGGAAACCTGAATGGCCAAGAAGCACCTAAAGAAATGTTCAGCATCCTTAGTTACCAGGGGAATGCAAATCAAAACAAACCTGAGATTCCACCTCACACCAGTCAGAATGGATAAGATCAAGTGATAGTAGATGCTGGCTAGGATGTGGAGAAAGAGGAACACTCCTCCATTGTTTGTGGGATTCCAAGATTGTGTAACCACTCTGTAAATCAGTCTGACGGTTCCTCAGAAAATTGGACATAGCATTACCTGAGGACCCAGCTATACCACTCCTGGGCATATACCCAGAAGATGCTCCAACATATAACAAGGACATATGCTCCATTATGTTCATAGCAGCCTTTTTATAATAGCCAGAATCTGGAAAGAACCCAGATGTCCTTCAACAGAAAAATGGATACAGAAAATGTGGTACGTTTACACAATGGAATATTACTCAGCTATTAAAAACAATGAATTCGAGAAATTCTTAGGTAAATGGATGGAACTAGAAAATATCATCCTGAGTGAGGTAACTCAATCACAAAAGAACACACATGGTATTCACTCACTGATAATTGGATATTATCCCAGAAGTTTGCAATACCAAAGATTCAACTTACAGACCACATGAAGTTCATGAAGAAAGAAGACCAAGTGTGGGTTCTTTGGTCCTTCTTAGAAGGAGTAACAAAATACTCAAGGGAGCAAATATGGAGACAAAGTGTGGGACAGAAACTGAAGGAGGGGCCATCTGGAGACCATTCCACTTGGGTATCCATCTCATGTGCAGTCATCAAAAGTAGACACTGATGTGGATGTCAGGAAGTGCATGCTGACAGGAGCCTGATATAGCTGTCTCCTTAGAGGTCTGCCAGATTCTGACATGTTCAGAGGCAGATGCTCACAGCTAACCATTGAACTGATCAAGGGGTTCCCAATGGAGGAGTTAGAGAGAAGGAGCTGAAGGAGCTGAAAGGATTTGTGCCCCATAGGAGAGCAACAATACCAACCAACCAGAGCTCCCAGGGTCTAAACCACCAGCCTGGGAGCACATAGGAGAGACCCATTGCTCCACCTGTATATATAGGGGAGGATGGCCTTGTCAGGCATAGGTGGAAGAGGAAGGAAATCCTTGGTCCCATGAATGCTGGATGCCGAGTGTGGAGGACTTAGAGCACGGGGAAGTGGGAGTTTGTGGGTGTGTATGTGTGGGCACATCCTCATGGAAGCAGGAGGAAGGGGGATGGGATAGGGGGTTCCTGGATGGGGGAGGTAATGGGGTAATGGGATAACATCTGAAATGTAAATAAATTGTCCAATAAAAAAGAGTAACAGAAAAAATTAAAAAGCACAACTTTTTCCTATGCTGAAATATATCTTGTAGGAGCTATCTTACTCTGTTAGTATCAGCTCCTACAAAAAATTCCTGAGAGATGTAAACGGTGTCCTCAGATTCATCTGAGTGATGGTTTGTTCTTTGGCTCTTCTCAACTTCTGAAGTCATTTTCTCAACATTAAACTTTCATACATGATCAAACCTGATTACTATATGGTGATCAGCTGTTACAAACTCTAGTGCTCTGTCAACTTTGGCATCTTGAGGACTGGGCTACATTTCCCAATTCACCTTCCCTTCACAGGCTGTGTGATCTGATAGATTTTTCACCAGTAGTGACACATTTTTTGTACCATTTTTGCAATACTTTTGTTCGCATTAACTGCACTTTTGTATCTAATTTGTATCCAGTAGAATCATTCTTATTCTGATGATATTTTTGATGTGATTTACTAGCATCTCAATTAGGCAATAAATGCATATTTAATTGAGTACCATTATGGGTTCAGTATCATGCTGTGCATAAATACTAGAGATGTATTGATCTAGCCCTGCCTGTCCTGTCTTGTCTTCTCTCTTCTTTATTCCTTTTCTGTCCTCCATGTTTCCACTCCCTTGTATCCTTTCCCTCACCCACCTCTCTCTGTATGTATGTATACACACACACACATGCACACACACACACACACACACACACACATATATATATATATATATATATATATATATATATATATATATATATCTGCCTATATATGAAATATCTATCTATGGGTGATGTGAAATGTGTTATGAATTTAGGTTTACTGAAGCATTACCAGAGGGTATTATCACCCACATTTAATTTTTATCATCTAATATTTTATTTTGCAACTTGGTTCAGTCAATGAATGAGACCAGAAAGTTCTCCAATGATCTGAGGAGATACATAGACAATGGAAAACAAAGAAAGGCCTTCCGAGGTATTACTCCACACACTAACCTGATTATTCATGAGTAACGTTACACTGCCATTCACAGTCCAGTGAACAGTGGCAGATAGCTAATTGGCAGAACAAGTTCTAGGGAAGATACATGGTATTTGATAAAGCAAGTTCTTGTTCTCACGTCTGGATTTGAGTTCTGGTTCTGTTTTGTGTTTAATATAAAGTCCTGCTTGAGGAAGTCATCTGTCTGTAGAAGGTAGACCCTCTTTGTGGTATCAGAAGTGAGTGATGTTACCAGTCCTTTTGTGTGTGGGAAGAGCATCTCACACACTTTGTGAGTCTTTGTGAGATGTGTGAACATAAACAGCAGTACTTGTTCCTGTCACTCAGGTGCTTGGTGATGCAACCCATCCTTGAATGCAGGACTTCTATTTCTTCAAGCTTATAGGCAAGAACATTGAGCCAAAGAGTTCACCTCATCCCTTTATCTGTTCACAATTCTAGCTAGTCTATTGGTTACCTAGTCTGGCTCAGTTTTCTAGTTATTATGAGCAGCATCAATGAGCATGGATGAGTAATATCTCTGTGGTAGGATATAGAGTTCTTTGATTAAATGCCCAAGTCTTATACATAGGTTACATAGTAGTTTTATTTTTAGTATTTATAGACACGTCTATACTGATTTCCATGTGTTTGCAACAGTTTACACACCCATCTGCAGTGAATTATGTTTTCTTCTTCTCCCACATCCTTGTCTCAGCCCCAAAAGACAAAAACTATGAGCTCTCTCTCTCTCTCTCTCTCTCTCTCTCTCTCTCTCTCTCTCTCTCTCTCTCTCTCATTTGTAGATCCTAACATCTAATTTGTTGATGTGTGGATTTTTAAGGAAGTGGGTATAGGGTTAATTTATGAAACTAGAGAGGGGCCCAGGAGTGGGAGAAAGTTGATTTTGAAAGATGGAATGATGGTAATTGAACTCATAAGTCATGGAAAGGGAAAGAAAAATAATGATGGCATAAGGATGCAAGACTGGAGGGGACCAGGAGAAGAGGGGAGGGAGAAACAGTAGTATGTGGGGAGACTCAAATAAAACAAAGTATCTGAATGTTCCATAAGAGAATTGGTCACTTTGGGCACAAATTAAAATCAGTAAGCTTGCCCATGAGTGCATAGGCAGTGTAGAGCCATCCTGGTTTCAAAGATCCTTCTCCTTGCATGCAAGGCAAAGCCCATTGACTTCTTACCTCCATACTGTCTCCTGAGTTCCATGTCTAGACCAGGGCGATGCAAATACATGGTCTCAGTGATTCAGATTCGTATGTCTGAAGAGCTGTGGGGCACAGGTCTTGCTTAGAAACAATAACAATGCAAAAAGTTCCTGCTGTCATCAGAGTAGCCAGTGTGATTAAAAATCACTGAAGAACACCCTGTAAAATGTGTCCATTTCCTCTTATTATCTGTCTCACTTGGAAAAATTATGAGCAATAATTTTTTTTTCTGAAAGTCTTCTCTCTATGCTCAGAATATACAGAGCAAGTTATCTGTCTCAGGGTGTTGGGTGTCTGTAGACACACAAATGAAAAGGAGAGTTTCCTCCTTTCAGAGTTTTAGGAATTTTTCTCTCTTGCTTTCTTGACTGGGAAGGACCCCTTCAGAGCTGAGGTAGTGATCACTGGGAGCTAGCATTAAGACTTTAGTGAGGTATGGAGGGTTATGATCTCACTCTTACTGTCAGAGCTACAGCTGTTCCATTTGCATTTAGTGATATGCTGGATGAAATCAAGTGGGTTCTAGGAGAAGAGGGGGAAAAAGAACAGTAAAACCTACTGAATCCCAGGTTGCACTAGAGGGCATTGTGAAAGGGAGATTTATCAACAGATGTTCAGACACTGTAAGTAACCTGACTATACTTCTGTCTTTAAAAATGGTTACAAAGGGGGACTTGGCTTATGGATGTGATATTCTGCCATTTAACCCCTTAACTGCAACCACACTTAAAATATTAATAGAGGCTAAAGCAAGCCTGGTGAACAAGGGGTGAGGGTACATCCCAAGACAATGCAAATGTTCTACTTTTATTCAACTTTAGTATTTTTATTGATGTATGTTTCAGCGAGCTATGTCACCAGTAGTTCATCAGATGATAAGGGAAATTTTAAATGAACCAGTCATCAGTCTGTGGCCTTTAGGAATACCCTTGCCGATCACAAGAAGGAATCCAATAGAAGAAGAATATCTACAGAGGATAAAATGTGAAGGCTGCGGAGATGCTGTGGTATGGGCATCTCTCCTCTCATGCACAGGTCACCATTCTGTATTGATAGTAGAGTCCTCCTGTCACAGAGATAGATGAGAGAGCCTGGCCATCATGCATTGATGATTTCAGTGTCATAAACAGGAAGGCTATACACAAATATGTGTAAGAAGAATGCTAAATGCAACATGATGGAGATGCCAGACTGGGATTAAAGGGACAAAGGTAGAAGGGGCAGTTGTTAGAATGATTGGTATAATTACCAAATGATACAACAAAGACTTCACCTGGGAGCAGAAACTTGATGGGAATTGTCTAGGTCAGACTGGCCTCGGAGCATCTATGGGGGTCTTTGTCTTGCTGGACTTAATGGGTGTGGAAGTTCTGAGTACACATGTGTTTATTGCTCTCTTCTCTTGATTGTGGGTGTGCTATGGCTTGCTCCGTCATTTCCCTGACTTGACTTCTTTATAATAATGAGTACAACCTGCATTTATAGGCCAAATAAACCTTTTTTCTATTGCTTTAAAAAAAATGGTTATTTTGTCGCATCAACATAAATTAAGCTAGGCCCATGGTGTATGCTTTAGAGCCCACGGATCTGAAAGAACTCTCTGGGAAGAACCAGTTTAAAGCATACATGTAAATGACACAAAGAACCAACTGACCAAAATATGTTAGAAAAGAAAGCATTACGTGTAAAGACCCTGGTATGAAGAATTGATAGAAGCACACTGAAACAAATGCCGAAAGTGTGAGTCAAAAGAAAATAGGAAAATAGCTTGTGTAGGAAGACTAGACTTAGCTCTCTTAAAGCCTGCTAAGGTGAGACATACATGTTTTTGTTTTCCTTTTTTTTTATTGTTTTTTTCACAATATAGGAGGACTCATGTAGACCATCAAATCAGAAGGCATTAGTCACAGGTATACACTCGGAGACAGCCATTTATTGGCTGTAGAATTGGTACATGATGGGTGGTGAAGAAGAACACATTGAGTTGGCATAGAAAATAGCACTGGAGTATCTAGTAGAAGTCCTGACCAAAAAGAACCCAGGTAGGATATTCTCCAATAAGGGTGGTCCTTGCCCTGGACATATTAATCTACTGTTGGCTGTTCTTCCATGTGACAAGTGGTCATAGAGCTCTTACTCAGATAAATCCCTTCAAAGGTAGAATACACAGAACTCCCTCTGTATAACTCATTTGGGAATTTTGAACTTTACTTGTTCCAAACTGAGCTGATGTGAAAAAAAGCCAGTAAGAAATCCTTATTTCTTCAGTTCACTGGTTATCATTGGCTTGCTACTTAAAATGTATGAGTTGATGAAGCCAGGAGATGCAGTTCTGGGTACTGAACCCATACAGTTTACTGCCCCCATGATCTTATGAAGGATGGATGATTATCATAACCCACTTGTTATTATTTTCATAAGGATACTGTCTTGGGCCAGCTATAGTCTTGCACTTACATAATTGAATTTTAGATAGGGATGTGCTGCTGGTTTATATAAAATTTCCACAGGTGCCAGCATGAGTCCTGGCTTTAACAAACAATATTTTTAATTGAGATTTTATGTCCTTGCCCCCAAATCAAGCATTTTAATAGTTTCCCAGTTGGAAGAAGTGACTTCGTAACAAGTTGCCACACTTGAAGCTTCAGAAAGGTGTTAATTTCTCCACCTCCTGGTGCGAGTCCATCTTCTGTGGTGACCTGCCACCTGCATGCACCATAAAATGAGTGTTTGTATTCCATTATGCTCAAAGTGTCGCCTTTACAATTTGCATATCTCATGCAGGATGTGCTGGCCCTGTTCCACCAGAAAACATAAAGATGGAGATAGGTATTAGAAATATTGATTTGTCATTTATAACATTGAAGTGATAGATTGAAAGGAAATTTGGATATACTCCAGACTTCCAATAACTTGGACATTATTGTATTAAATGAAAGGATTTCACTCTAATTAATATGCTCCATCCATAGGAGAGAAATAAGGAAGTTTGAACCAACAAATCTGTCACAGTGAAGTGGTGCCTTTGTTTTTGAAATATTTATTGTATTTGGGTATACAAGATGGTGACTTGCATGCTTTGCTATAGGCTGGAATGTTGGCTTTTTCTTGTGCTTTTCTGTATTTGAGAATCAATGTGCTTATGAAGAAGTTGATGCCACCTGAGCTCTGTAAACTTATGCATATAGTTGATTTGGTCTTTCACTTCCTCTGCCATGAAACCCTAGTAGCAATCATATCATACTGTATAAGCATAATTGTGTGCATGTGCATACGTGTGTGTGTGCACATGTGGGTGGCACAAGACGATTTTGAGTCTCATTCTTCAGAGACTGGAACTTGTCTTGATCAGACAGTGTCTTTCACTGACCTGGAACTCACTAAGTAAGCTGTGTTCCTTGAGCAGTGAGGCCCAGTGATCTGCCTGTTTCTCTCCTAAACACTGGGATGGCAGGTGCATGATGCCTTGCCTTTTGTACATGGTTTCTAAGCATTGGACTCAAACTCTTATAAATGCATAGCATGCAGTGTATCAACTGATCTATCTCTCCAGCACCATGTTTTAAAAGTATTTGATTTATTCTTTGAAAATTGTATAATCACCCTTATTCTTATCTATCCCTATACCCCCTCCAACTCTCTTACCCCCTTTAGACATATCTTGCTCCCAGTATTATGCTTTCTTTATTAAAATAATTTTTAAAAATAATCTATTGAGACTAGTTACTGTGTTTTGAGAAAAGAGTAGATATTCTGATTTTTCTGTGACTGCGCCCTTACAGCCACTGATCCCAACACTGAACTGTTATCAGGTTCCGATCTGATTTTCTTGGACTCTTCTAACCCTCCTTGTCTTGGCTGTTTGCTGCCTTTCATTATGAGATGCTGCCCAAGAAATCATCAAACTTCATTCTGACTCACATTCCCTTCCCTTTACAGTGTTTTCTCCTTTCCTGCTAGTCCATGTGTATCATTAATAGAATCTCAGATTTTTGAATCGTAGATCTCCATCAAACTCTATCTCCCTATGGCCAAGGGGCTCATAAGCAGGTGTCTATGGTGGTTTTAACATTTCAGGATATACAGGTGTAGTAAGACATGAAGACATGGTTCTAAGGGAAGATCATTGTGTTATGCATGGATTCCAAAAGGCAGATCTGTTTCCTAGAGGTGGGAGTTACAGTGGTTTGGCAAGAGTAGAAGAGGAGAAGGATGGGGAGACAGGTACCACTAGTTACTAAGTTATAAGAGATTCTCAGATACTCCTGAACTGTAGGGAAAACATGCATAATTGACTAATATTTTTAAAAATCCTAAAAAAAGTATTCCTAATCTTTCCACTATAAAGAAATGGTGGATGAGAGAGAACAAGAGGCCTCAGTGGGCAAAGGCACTAAAGTTGCCCTATGTTCTCCACTTTCATGAAACCACATATATACTCCCAATATATATATATATATATATATATATGCTTGCATATACACACAGATGAAGGAAATATAATAACTCTTGCATATTTATTAGTTCCCGAGAGCCTCGTAGACTTTATTTTCATAATACCCACCCTTCCCACAATTCTTCCCAGATCGACTCCCTTCTCTGCCAATCCAACTATGTGTCTTTTTTTTAACCCATCAAGAACAATATATGCCTAAAATAAACTTAAACTCTGAGTTGATAGATGTGTTTAACCTGATTTAGGGATTCACACAAGATATACGATGGAAATATCATATGATATACCCCATTAATATGCCCAGTTTTAAATGTTTTTTGTAACCTGTTACATAAAAGGTTAAAATCAAAACTGGACATGGACAAATTAAAATGGTCCTAATAGGATCATAGGTGATGGGCATGTGGAGCTTTGGCACTAAGCTGCCTCAGCCTTGTTCTGTGTTTGAATAATGGAGATGACAAGAGCAGTTAAGAGCAATGCCTACTCTTCCAGAGGACCCAGGTGCTTCTGCTCTCAGTAACCCCATGCCAGTGAGCAGGTGTCTGTAACTCCAAGTCTAGGGGATCTGACGCCCTCTTTTGGCGTCTCTAGGTACTGCATGCCTGTGTTGCCCAGACATACATGCAGGCAAAACAACCAAGAGCATCAAATAAAAATAAATACTTAAAAAAAGAAAGGTGCTAAATAAGAGCTGAGGAGGGAAAATTTGCCTCACAAATGCAAGAATATGAATTTAATCTTCATAACAGATGTAAAAGAAACTCTCTGTAATGTCATCCTTGTGGAAGGGAAGTGGAAGCGGGAAGATCCTAGGGGTTTGTGGACTGGCCAGCCTAACCAAATCATTGTGCCAAATCTAGGTTCATCCAGTGCCCTGTCCCCAAAAGTAAGTTAGAGAAGTGACTGGGAAAGACACCTGTCATCCATTACTGGCCTCCCATGTGCACACAGTGAAACATGATTGCATACTCGTGCATATACACACAAACTCAAGAATGATATCACAATGAAAATTTAAAATCTAGGACCCTTCTGTGTACACTTTGCTCAAACTGAAGCAGAAATCTGGGGCTTGCATCTATTGTATTCATGGATACGCTAATCCAGTGCCTGCACTTCCTCCGCTAGCCCACACCACTTTCATCCACTAACCCCCCCTCCCATGCTCGCTCGTGCCTGCTTCTTGGCATTATATGTTTGTATCTTCTTCACAGAAACTGTCTTATGGTCTTTCCTTGAACATGTTGAGGTGGCAGAAGACCAGCTCCAAAGGGAGAAGGAGAGGCACGTCTCTCTTCCTTATTCTCTTCTCCTGGCTCTGTGTGCAACCCACCCATCCTCCTTTATTCATTTTGTGTATCCTAGTTAGTGAGAGAAAGGCTCACTGCTGTGTCTGCTGCTGCTGCTCCCGGCGCTAGAGGGATTTTTAGCTGAGCCCAGTTTTCCCGTTGATATGGTCTCAGTCATTTGTCATAAGATCATTCCAACCAAGCTCTTGACTAGTTTGAATACTTAATTACTGAAGGAGAAAGTCTTCATGTGTGTGGATTTCCAGTCGTTTCTAGTGGGTTATCTGCTTGTACTGACCACTGCTGGGTGGTTTATGCAGTACCCTGAAGCATGATAGATAGATAGATAGATAGATAGATAGATAGATAGATAGATAGATAGAAAAATAGACAAATAGATAAATAAATATAGAGTCATGTAACATCTATACTATCCTGCAGCTAAATAAATAAATAAATAAATAAATAAAGCGAGCCACCATTTCACCTGCATATTCTGTAGTGAGCAAAGACTGTTTCCCTTGAGATCATGGCTGCCTTTCCTTTGAAAAGAAATCAATGGCACTCAGTCGACTCCAGCCATGCAGGCTTCTCCACAGTGGCTTCTAACTGCACACTCACCTGGTTTCTTTAGATCAGTTCTGCAGAGAGGTCTTGCTGATGCTCTCTCATCTCTGTAGCCTTGATTCAAATTGCATTAGTGGCATTGGATATAAATTGTCTCACTGAAAAGTTTACCTAGATGGAACATAAATGTATTATGGAAAAAGAATTGTCTTAGGATTGTCTTCTGAACATTGCAGTGGAGAGTTTAGGGG
Organism: Arvicanthis niloticus; assembly: GCF_011762505.2. NCBI lineage: Eukaryota > Metazoa > Chordata > Mammalia > Rodentia > Muridae > Arvicanthis > Arvicanthis niloticus. The sequence goes on from NC_047663.1 coordinate 96,225,508, forward strand.
ACTGCATCCTTCCTTGGGGACTGATTGTGTCCTCCCCAGCACATGTTTACCACTTTCTCCCCTTCTCATTTTGAGAAAAATTAAAACATGCATCTTGCCTTCATTCCTCCTGCCCACCATTGATTCACATAAAACATTTCCGTGTGATAATTGGCCTCAACTAACACACTAACACTTGTCATCTGTGACATCCTGTTGAATATTTAAGGAGAGAGAAAGAAAAAGAGAGAGGAGAGAGAGTAAGAGGAAAGAAATATGTTTTCATGCTAAGATAACCTGTCAGAATGCCTTAAATATTTATCATGGTTTTGATATTTCATTTATCTCTGAGTCACAGGGTATATGTACCAGTTCAAATTTTCATGGTGGCGTACTGAGGCCCTTCCCCTTTACTGTAATAATCAGAATATATGTACATATACATATAATCTTTAACCACACCACGATTCATATAATACTAGATAACTTTCTCCTATTAAGAATCAGCTGCTCACCAGGCCTTTTGCTCTAAACATCCCTGCCCTCTCTTCCCTTCTCTTAACTCTTGACCTTCTTCAGAGCTTTCATCCTTAAAGTCATCTGGATACCTTCAAAACTGCCAGAAGGGCAATTGACCTCTGAAGAAGGATGGCTTGAACCTGCAGCTGGTATACTCTGGGCACTCCAAGATGTCCTCCATAGTGAGACCCTGAGGAGTAATGTGCAGTGTGTTTCAGACTGTGAACAAGGGATAGGCAGAGCTCAGTTCTGCATTCACACCTACCTCTGTAGATGACAGTGTACAGTGAGACCCCTTAAGAGCTGACACCTAGGACCTCCGCCTCTAGCTAGCCTCCTTAAAACTTCTTTTGTTTGACTTTTTTTCACCCTCATAACCTTAACCTTTAAAATAGAAGCTTCTGCAAGGATGATTCAGAACAAAATACATTGACATTTCCATAAACATTTTATTTAGCAATTATATCACAGAGCAGTTACTGCCTTGAATTATCCCACACATGGTTCAAAAGACTTTCTTCAGGGGCTTGTAGATGGTTCAATAATTAAAACGTTTGCTGCACCAGTGTGGGTATCTGAATTCAGATTTTAGACTCAATATAAAATCAGATGCAGCAGTGGATATCTGTAATTCCATTGCAAGATGGGAGTTGGAGACATATGTATCATTACAAACTGTGGGCCAGCCACTTGGCATAAACAGAAGAACACAATAAAGAGCCCTGTCTTATACAATGTATAAGGTAAGGTATAAGGCACCCGAAGCTATCCTGTAACCTATATATTCATGTCTGGGCACATGTAACCTCATTCACACAAAAAAAATGTAGAAAGAAAAAAACACTTTCTTCATTCTAGCAACAAGATAAAATAGAATATAGAAAGATAAGTAACTAGCCCCAGGAGGTAAATTTGGTCCTGGGATTTTGAGAAACTATGCAAATGGTATGCGGTTACCCTCTTGACTTCTTGTCAGATTTGAGAGCCAGGACTTGAGATACTGGAAAGCTGTCAGCATCAACACTGAACTTGCTTTGTTAGTGTAGACTAGAGATAATTTAGTGTAAAATGCCCCAATAAAAATTTTCCCCAAAGCATATGTAAACCACGACATAATAGATTTATCAAAGTAGCAGAATGCTATTATGTTCAATAGATTAACCAGACCGAAGCTATTTGTCATAGCAACGGGTGCTGGAGTTGACAAATTACAACTGAACTCAGTTTGTAGCAAAATGTAAGACAGTGTCTTGGCACTGATTAATTGATGTGAGAGTCCAGCTTGGAATATATTACAGGGATTTAAATATCATTCAGAACAGAACATCACCATGTTTCAGAACATCCCCAAACTGTACCAAGCAATTATGGTGTTTCCTTGATGATAAAAATGCATCTGGAAGAAGCCACTCCATCAAGTTAGTCATTTTTAATTGAAAAGAAAAGAAATTTTATGTTATGTGCTTAGGCTGACTTCCAAGCAGCTTGATTAGAGTTTGTGGTAGGGGGCAAGAAGTGTATTATCTTTGAGAAAATAAAATTTAGGGGCTAGGGAGATGACACAGTTACTTAAGTGTTTCCTTTATGAATCTTGAGATCCTGAGCACAGATCCCCAACATCCTTGTAAAAAGCAAGGCATGTTGGTGTGTACCTGCCACCACAGTGCTGTGCAAGATGAAATGCAAGGCTTCTTTGAGCTGCATAGCCAGCTAGTCTAGACAAACTGGTGACATATAAGTTCACTGAGAAACTCTGTCTCAAACAATAGTGCAGAGAATGGCTGAGAAAAACTGCCAGTGTTGATCCATCACTTCTGAATGAACATGAGTGCTTCTGCACATGAAAATAGACATGAAATATAAGCATATGTATATATATCATAAAAACAAAGCAAGTAATATTTTTATAGCTTTCTTTTACAAATCTGTTATTCCTTGTATCTCTCAGTTTGAGGTAGGAAGATCATGACTTCAAGACAGGTTAGCCTATGTGGAGAGAAGAAAAATGTTAACTCTGAGAATATATTTTACCCTAATTAGGTTAAAAATACTTTTCTAATAAAATATAGGCAGTGGAAGATGATATGTGCTCAGAAAGAGAAGAAAGAGTAAGAATTTTGGTTTTGTAATTAGCAAACAAACCTTTAGTTTTTATGTCTTCATTTGATGACAGTAAAGAACATGCCATCTTTCTTGGTGGTTGTCATTTTATTCTGAAACAGAGAGCACTGTTAGATTATTCTGGAAGGAGGAACTAGAGTCAATGGGGTTCCACATTCCCCATCCCTGTCGGGCAAATTAATTCTCTATGAAACGTTCTTCAGTTCAAGATATCAGTGCCAAGACATATGGGTTTATTTGGTTTTCTCAGTTTCTGTCCATTGCCAGTTGATGTCTTCATTTGTTAGTAGAAGATAAGTTTGAATGCTGTTGTGTGTTTTCTAAAGGAACAGGAGAGAGAGAGAGAGAGAGAGAGAGAGAGAGAGAGAGAGAGAGAGAGAGAGAGAATGAGCATCACAATATATATACAATATATATATATTTGTATAGAATTATGTATAATGATAAGAGTAAAGGAAAACTGGCCATCAATTTGAGAGATAATGGAGGACATAGGACAATTAGAAAGAAGAAAGGGAAAGGGGAGGTGAAAGAATTATATTTTTAAATATTTTTATTAAATAAAGAGAAAATGTACAATAAGTAATTTTTTTCCAGATTCAGCACACGGTAGGATCAACATAAACTGACATCATCCAATCCATGCATTATATTTTAAATGAGGTCCAAACAATTGAAATGACTTATATTAAAATTATGCTGTTTGACAGGTGGTAGATTAAAAAAAATAAAGTCAAGACTACAAAAACAATCATCACTTTAAGTCACGAGTGCTGACTTAATCATATAAGATTGTCTTAGGAAAAGGTAGACACAATGCCTTCAGAAGGAAATGTTGGTTGCCTACACAAATTAGCAAAGAGTTTGGGACAACCTTAGCATTACTGAGAGCATAACTTCATGGCTGATTTGCATAGAGCCAAATAAGACTGCGCACTGGAGTCTAAACTCCATTTCTGTGCAAATTTGGGCTTGAGTAGTAAGAATAATTGTGGGGCTCTGGCTAGCAGTGCAGGCCTATAACCTCTGCTTGAAAGGCTGCCTGGTCTACAGTGCAATGTCAAACCTATTCTGGGGAGACTCAGTGAGATACTGTCTCAAAGTAAACATTCTTAAAAAAATAAATAAAAGGGAGGCAACACGGAGGTCAGAGGTTTGAGGCAATAAATAACCTGAGGCAAAACAAGGCATGGGGAATTACCATTGCCGACTTCATATGGAGTGTCATGGGTGCATAAAACTATAGATAACCACTGCAGCAAGTGTCCCCTGGGGAGCTGAACTGGCATATGTCCCTCCATGTATAAGACTAGACTTCACTTTATATCTCTTTCCTTCTCTCTGCATAAGGATGTGGCTGTGCTATGCCATCCTTCCAATTAATAAGAAAACACCAAACAGAACATTAAAGCTTACAGCTTCACATTTTCAAATTAAATTATCTATTGATTAGTTCGAGGCTGTTATTAAAAATCAGCAGAACCACAGCTGATGGTTCCTTGAAAATATCCATCATGATGACTTTGATCAAATCGTAAATGGTGGATCTGCACTTTATGGGTAGAACTAAAGGAAGCAAATGAGCAATAAATTTGAAACTCAGGTAATTGGGGGGAAAAGTAATCTATTTAATCAGTCCCGAGAGCTAACTGATTCTGAGAACTGATGTTCTCATATTTCGTTAAAGCCTTTTGTCTTAAAAGATCATTTATATGTGCTTAAGGAAATATTCAATAGTGGCAAGAAGAAGCTGCTGCTGGGGGAATGGCAGGCAAGGACAGGGGGAGGATGTCATCAAACTCCTGGTCTGGGCTGGATAGGCAAAATTCTGGTGATCCATTACACAGTAGGGTGAAAATGTGGTGTTGCAGGATATTTGATTGTACTGTGAATCCCGAGATTGTGTTATGGTGTGGCTTAGCTTTGAGCACACACCTTTATTTCATCTGGCTGGAATACAGGCATGCCTTTAGTCCCAAACAATGAAGATAAAATTAGTTTATAGACAGAAGCACTAATGTTTAAATGTGATGTCCAGTTGAGTGGCAAAGTGATGAATATGATATGCCCAACTCACATAAGAAGAGAGAAAGGGAAGCTACTTGAGGAAGAATGGAGAGAGAGAGAGAGAGAGAGAGAGAGAGAGAGAGAGAGAGAGAGAGAGAGAGAGAGAGAGATTGAGATTAAACCAGTTTCTGTGGAAAGGAGTTTTGAGCCAGAACAGCTGAGTTGAGCCAGCCATTGAGAGTTCAGAAAGAACTAAAGAGGAGTGAGCCTAGATTCTAGGGCTAGATTAGATTGTACTGAGGCTAGAAGCTTCCAGGACTAGGCTTAAATTAGCAGACAGAGGCAGAAAGCCTTGGAGACAAAAATTACAACAGGAGAATAAAAAAATACTTTTACAATGTTGTTTGTAAGATTTAAATGTGACAAAATGAAGATTCTGAATCTTTTTATCACAAATAAATAATAAGCCAGGCCAGGTATAATGCCTGATGTCTGCAACCCCAACCCATGATACTAAGGGAGGGTGAGTATAAGTTACAGACTAGAGTAGGTTCAATCTAAGCAACTTAATGAGATCTCGTCTCCAAATATTTGGTAAAACAGGACTCAAAATATGGCCTAGTGGTATAGTTCTTGTCCAACCTGTTTGAAGTTCAATTCCTGGGATCACAAAGTATAAATGAACCCAACGTATAGACTGTTCATTCTTATTTGCTGGATACCTCTACGAACCAGAACATCACACTGTGCCCCAATAAATATCCACAACTATAATATATCAGTCACTTGTTCAGAGATGTTCTGGTACAATCAAAACCTTTTTCCTGATACCCAGTTTCTCATCCCTCATCTCTAGCTCTAATGTCATTTTCCTCTAAGTTTCTGTTTACACAGAACAACCCATGCATTCCACTCACCTGGTTCTACCCAAACTTTTCCTACTTTCTAGATGCTGATGTATCTTGAATGTGAAGTGTCCCCCATAAGTTTCTGTGTCTGAACACATGGTGCTGCTTTGGAAGGCCGTAGAGCCAATAGGAATCTACTTCCTTGTTGGAGGATAAGGGCCACTAGAACAGGCCTTGGGGTTGTGCAGTGTGGCTTCACTTCCTTTCCATTCTCTTCTTCCTGGTGTACCATAGAATGAGGAACTAATGGGTCCTAGGTATACACAGTACCACAAGCCACCTGCCACCATGACTGCCCATCCAAGATGGACTCTGCCTTCAGATGTGAACCCAAAGAAAGGTTTCTTTCCTTAAGTTACCTTGTTCAGAAAATTTGCCTCAGCATTTAAGACAGTAACTACATAAATCTGAAGACAGAACTCAAAAGGAGCCTGGCATTCATAGATGGCTCCCATTCTCGGCTCACTTAGAAAAATGAACTTAGGTTTCTGATATGTTTCCTCCATCTTAAACTACAGCTCCAGTGAGTTCAAATTGCACAAAACTTGTAACTAGATGACATAGTACAACACCATCAACACAAATAGAAATGTTCTAATACATAGAAAGTATTAGGTCATTCCTATGCTGTATTGAAGAATCTAGACTTCTGGTAAGAATGCTGGCCTTTAGTTTTGAGTAATTATGTAACACGTTAACATGAGTTTTGATCAGTAACTTTATGGCAAGACTCACTGTTCTGGTTAGTCTTAATAACCAACTGTATCATATGGCTGTATCATAGAGCCGAGAGTCATCTCAGAGTAAAAGCCATGCTTAAAGGGTTGCCAGATCAGATTGGGCTATTGGGTATGTCTGTGGGGGACTGTCTTGACTACTAAATAATGCAAGAGGGCCTGGCCCATGTGGGAAGCATTATTCTATGAAGCAAGAGGTCTTCCTGGGAATACACCAGCAAGTAGCATTCCTCCATGATTTCTGGTTATTGCTTCGGGTTCCTGCTTTGATTTTCTTTGATAGATGTATTGTGACCTGGAAATTATGAAAGGGATTAAATCTGTTCCTAAATTACTTTTGGTCAGAGTGGTTTATCACAGAAAAAGAAAAAAACAGGAACACTCACAAATGTATTCAACACACACACACACACACACACACACACACACACACACACACACACACACACTCATATAATCGTAGCCAGGACCCAAATGAATATAATGCTGCAGATAGTGGAATTACAAGTTACTTACCTATAAGATCAAAATAAGAGTGGCTTTATTTTTTGGTTACTTTATGGCTTACCAGTGTGATATCTAGCAGGTTAACAATCACTTTTGCCAAACATTGAAACCTTAGGCTGCCATAAGAAAATTAATCTTAGAGGCAGAAGAAACTGTAAGAGTTATTTTAGTAAGCTCCTATGTCAAAACTTCATTGAACTGGATATGAGGTGATATGGGTGCTTTTGATTTATTCAAGATTTATTCCAGAGAATTTTTAAAAAAGAATGTATTGAGTAGAGAGCCTGGCACATGAGGAGTTAGAGGGATAGGAAAGTAAAGAGGCAGTTGCAAGCAGCAAGTGTTATCATAGATACCAGAGAAAAACAGAGAAGACCACACCTTCTTACCCGGGATGCATGAAGATAGAATGTAAAATATTTTTTCAGTGGCCATCAGGAAAATAAGGCTCCAGGAGGCCATTGCTACTCAAATGCTGTGAAGGGAGCTTAGGGGGCTGGAAACCTAGCTCAGGTGAAGAGAGGTGGCTGCTTTCCTGGAAGAGCTCAGATTCCCAGCACCCATGTCACCCTGCTCACAACTACCTGCAACTCTAATTCCTCTTCTGGACCCCAGAGGCATCTGTGCACACATGCACATGTCCACACCTACCCCTACCACACTCCCACCATCACACATGCACAAATTAAGATAAGCTCCACTTGGAAAAAACTTACGAATCACCCAGAATGTGACTGGAAAAGCATGTGTACCACTCTGCCTTACAGCCTTCATATCCTGGGAGGGAAATCTTGGTTCTCTTAAACATTGGACACCCTGGATATATCTCATTTGTGTATCTTAACCTTTGCTCATAGGTTTTTATGCCAGCTGTTCTAATGAACTTTACGGAAGACTTAAGGGCACTCAACTTCACTAAAAAATGCTCAAGTTCAAATCCTTATGCCTAATGGAAATCTTCAGATTTTTTTAAGACCTTATTTTCTTAAGGCAATGTCATCAAGCCACACCTGGTGGCATTCTTCCTTCCATTTCTCCAAGGAAAGCTTGGTGAACGCACCCATAAGTCTTCTCTCCAACTTTGCTTTTCTCTTTATTTGTGCATCACTCAGTTATATGCATGGGGTCTGCTATGGGGGGGGGAGGAACTGAAGCATTTGTACATCTTTTCTGCACATGTAGAACTTATAGTTTACTTGGAATATTTAGAGGAATGAAGCAAGCTAATGAGGTTATATGTTGCAGTGCAGAATTTTGTAAAATTTTGTGATTGTAGGATATTTAAGTGAAGACTGCAAAACTGAGACTTAGAAAGTGGGTTCACAGCCGATGTACTAGCAGGTCCAGACATTAAAGGTGGCACTTCTCGGCCTTGTTTGGGCCTCAGGCTCCAGCCTCAGGTGCCAGATTGTATTGAATGATAAAGAGAGGATGAGTGTTAGAGAGATGGATCCAGGCCAGATACAGAGCCCCACAGGTGCAGAATTAGGCTTTAGTTCCAGACATAATTCATATCTCAATGAACCTGGCACACAGAAAGGTTCATTCTGTCAGCCTCAGAAATAAAACAGATCACATATTCCATGTATGTGTGCATCTCTCCAAACTTTTAGATAAGGGCTGGCTGACAGAAATAAAGCAGAGCCTTTCTGCCCACGTACTGTCCGATTGAGGTACCCTCCTAATGTTTGTGTTGATACGTATTCGTTGTTACTTTGTGACAAGAAATAAAATAGGTTTTCTTCTAATTCTTTGTGTTAATCTTCAGAAGTAACTTTTCCTACTCTGTTTTTTTTTCAAGCTCTCTCTCTCTCTCTCTCTCTCTCTCTCTCTCTCTCTCTCTCTGTGTGTGTGTCCAGGCATTTTGAGGATAGAGGTTAACTTTAAGATTTCCCCTTTAATAATTTCTCTATCCTATGCTTTGAGACAAGGGCCCCCAATTGTGTGAAGGTCATTAGTAGCCTAGTATTACTGGACACTAAACCCCAGGGATCCTCTTGTCTCTGTCCCCAGTGCAGGCTTTACAGGCATACAGCTCCTAGGAGCTGAAAATGGTACTCAGATGCTTGTGTGGCAACAGTTTACCAACTGAACCAACTCCCTGGCCCATTTTAAACTGTAATTGTTATCATAGTCTTGATAGCCTTCAGGCTCATTCTTAGGCAAATGTTCTTTAGTTACAAAGACTGAGAAAAGACAAGGGTCTTGAACACTGATGTTCAGCAGAAATTTCTCATGTAACAAATGTTCCATATCTTTAGCATCCAACAACGTGGCTCAGAGCCATGTTGAATTTGCTGAGTTTCTCCATTCAAGAGAGTGTAAGACAGAAATGGAACTCTGTGCTTCATCTTGTTTCAAATATTTAGAATTTGAACAGTTATGGGTGGTTAGTAGTTATCATGTTGGGGAGCAGTGTCAGAGCCTGCTTTGAAGAGCATGCTAGGTGGCTCCCTGGAAGACACAGTTCAGTCCTATCAGTTCCTTATCTTGAAGACAGATGAATGTTAACAGACCTGGGCTGCTGCTGCTGAGGCTTTTTGCACAAGGCAGCTGTTATATTCATCCAGCCAGCATCCATTTCCTCTCTCTCTCTCTCTCTCTCTCTCTCTCTCTGACTTAACACTGCATTCTTCTTAGGGCTCACTCTCTTATGCTTTCAGGATGCAGAATTTTTGCCTAGCTATGGAATTGGCCCTTTAGCTCTACCTTGGCCCATTAGCCACACTTATGAGTGTGTAGGGTGATTGGCTAGGATGGAATCATATGATCTAAGTCCAGAGGAGGATTCTTAGGCTCAGAGCTCTCTGAAACTGCTGGTAAGTGACTTGACTATGCCTGAATGACTAGATGTTTATCTGCCTCTCTCAGAACATGGTCGATGCTACAGGTGCCTATAAGTGTAATCTCATATCCTCCTACATAACCCCAATGAAGCCACATGTTCTTTTTCACGTATATGTATATGTCCATGCTGTGTATGCATATGTTGGTATTTGTTGGTTTTATGTGGGTGCTGGGGATTTGAACTCAGGTCCTCATCCCTTTACTGAGCTACCTCCTCATATCTCTGATTCCTTAAGCCAGCTCTTTTCACCAGCTGTGTTTGAAATGCTACCCACAAATGTTCTAAGCAAAGTGCCAAGCCATATAGCATTGCTGAAATGTAAAGCCTCAAATCTCACAATGCTAAAGGACCAACAGATGATGGGAGAAAACTGAGTTATCTCACTGTGAGAATGGTAAGTAGAAAAGATGTCAGCAGGTCAGAATGGAGTACATAAGTTCCTAAGTTGCTTAGCCAGACTTACCAATTTGGGGCTTTTTATACAAATTCAGAATTGAAAGCTCTACCATTAACCAAAATAGAGTTGGAACTAGGGCTGTGGTATAGCTTAGAGGTAGAATATCTACCTAGTTTGCCTGAGGCTTTAGATTTTACTCCCAACACTAAATAAATTAATTGATGGGTAGATAATTAAAATAAATAGATAAGTAATAAGCTAGGACTAAGGTTTGTTTTTTTTTTTTTTTCAGAATAAAACACTATCAGAATACAAAAATAATCAAAGGGAGTGTGGTAAAGATGTGGTTAAAGAGCATGGGCATTGTATTAAGTCCTTAGAGGTGCACTTTGGGGTGTTTGTTTTTATTTATTCAAAAAGCAGTAATTTGTTATTAAATTACGAATCAAGCTTATTTATTACATTGCAAATTTAGCAATGACCATTGGTGAAGGCTATGTCTGTACTGTGGTTTCAGCACACATAGGTGTGACTTGTGTTCCTGCCCAGTGTCCCCAAGATCTTCTTGTTGCAAGGCTCTTTGGTAGGTGAGGTGTTGGCCATTTGCTCTCTCTCTTCTGGCACATTGCCTTCATGACCATTGGTGAATTAATTCCCCAGGACTGATACTTGGGTGTCTGTTTCTTTGACCATAAATAAGGATGTGTTCTATCCAATAATCATACCCTGTACATGGCAGAATGTCAGGCTGGGAGGCAATTCTGGACATGCTGTGCACTGTCTTGGAGTGATTCTATAGTTTTCTGTTAGCTATGTTGTACAATTAACTGCTTCTGATTATTTCCTATTGATTCATGTCTACCTCAATAGCCATAGTTCAAAGTTGTGAAGTGTGAGACATTGCATGGGTGTGTCACAGCAGGGCCTTAGAGGTTCTCCTGGTTAAAGGCACTGGATGGAACCATAGTTCAGTCATGTTCTCAAGACTCTCAGGTGAGTTTTCTGTCTCTAGTGATAGCTGACGGCACACTGTCACCTATCTTCCAGACCACACTTGGGTCTGTGGAAAATTGGATTGCTTCCTTCACAATATCTCCAGTGTCTTAGTTACTGTTTCTATTGCTTTGAAGAGATAACATGGCTACAGCAACTCATAAGAAGGAAAGCATTTAATTGCTCTGGCTTTAGTTCACTGGTTTAGCCCATCGTCATGGCAGGAAGCATGGTGGCACACATGGTACTGAAGAGGTAGTTGTGAGTTTTGTATGGATCCATAACTAGCAGCTAAAGAACTATGAGCTGCTAGTCCTGGTTTGAGCTTCTCAGACCTAAAGGCCCAGTCCTTCCTGCCATTTTTCTTCCAAAAAGGCCACACCTATTCTAACAAAAACACACCTCCTAATTTTGCCACTCCCTATGTATTTATGTGGGCCATTTATATGCAAACCACCACACCTAGCTCCTTTGGCACCAAGACTTCTCAGAACCAAAAAGCACATGCCTGTAATTTTAGCACTTGGACAGTAGAAGTAGGTTCAGTAATCAGTAGTTCAAGGTTATCCCCAGTGACATAGTAGGTATGTGGCCAGCCTAGCAATTATGAGATCCTGTCTCAAAACAATAAAAGTAAGAGGGAATAAATAACAAAAACAAATAAACTAATAATATTTTATTCTGAGGAATGACTCTTCTCATTTCACAGGGAGCCTTTATTTCAGGACACATACCCAACTGTTAGTAAATTCCTCTGATGGCTATTGCCTCTAATTTGTGATGCTACTGTGTCTTTTGTATCACACTCTCCTTGAGTTGTCTGGTAACACAGGACAAGCTCAAGCCCACAGTCGCCTTAGCTGTGAGGATGATGTGTTTGGAGTGATTTGAAAGCAGAGTTCAGATTTATTTCTCATAAGTCTGATATTTGGAGGCGGATTTCATGGCCTCTTCTCATTTCTCTCTTGCCTGTGGATAAAGCTGTTTATGAGATGGGTGTTTTTAAAGGAACAACTTTATTCTTGGGAAGGTTGACAGGACTTTCAAAGAGGAAAGAAATTAGAAAGCAGAGCTGGAGGCAATATGGCCAACCAAAAAATAAAATAAAGAAGGGACAGAAATAAAAGAAATTCCACTTTAAAGTAGTTACTAGTATTCAGTATTTGAAATGTTTGGGTACAAGCACCTTTCACATCTCCATACCCCAATATATTCTATCTGTGCATTAAACCCAGCCAAGCCTAGTAGCAATTAAAAGTGCACACCAAACAACACAAGCAATATTCTAAGACATTCTATTTTAATATGGACTCTGGGCCCACAGCTGTCCAAACTCTATTTTCTAATAAATTTGTATGGGAATGCAACAACACCTATTCATTTAAACATTGTCTATAGATACTTTGTGTTCCGAAACTGACTTGAACAGTGTAGTTTTATTTAAAGAAAGGGTCTTCACAGAATTATTGTTAATAGATAGCATCTGTGATCCCTGACACAACATGGCTGGTGTCTATATATGAAGAGAGACTGAGACTTAGGTGTGGAGAATGGAAGCCATGAGGAGATGATGATTTTACACAAGCTAGGGAGAAAGTTACTTAGTAACTTAGTTGATTCTTTCCTTATTGTGACTTAGTTGATTCTTTCCTTATTGTGACAAAATACATAAGAAAGGGATTTATGTTGGTCATAGTTTGAGAGAATACAATTGCTGATGATGAGGAAGGGATGCTAGCACGAGTATGAGATAGCAGGTCGCATTTGTAGCCAGGAAGCTGCAAACCTTTAAAGCCTGCATTTAGCTGCCTTTCTCCTTTCCCTTTTTTTATTCACAGTGGTTCTCCAGATCATGTCGCTGTTCTCCACATTAAATGGGAGCATTCCTTTTCAGTTAAAACTTACAGACACATTCAGATGTATGTCTCCTAGGGCATTCTGAATCCAGTCAAACTGGCAATGAAGATGAACCATCACATGGAACCCAAAGACACTAAACCTGTTCCTGCCTTAGAGTCTAGTGTCTGGACTTCAAAATATAGGGAGAACACTTCTGTAGTTTTGTCCAACCAGCCCATGGAACTTTGTGACACCATCTCAGTAAAATGCACTCATCTGTATGCTCAACCGTAGTTGCTTCCTATGGATTATGTCAACTCTTGACATAACATACTTTTATCTCTGCTGTGCAAGGCAATACTTCTGAACCAGAAATAAATTTTTATGTGGGGTACAGTGGGCCATCTCTAGAGACACTTTCCCTTGTCACAGTCCAAGGTTGGGATTATAATACTACCTTTGTGTAACAAGGTAGAGACGAGGGACTCTATTAAACATCTTAGTAGCACATAGCTGAGACCTCAGAACCAACAATTGCTTAGCTTGAAATGGCCCTGGTGTTCAACATAAAAACTCCTGGTGTCTTAGAAGACACACTGTTCTCATGCTCTCTGCTCTTGTCCCTTGCATATCTTTAGTGTTCTTTGCGGATTTCAAAAGAGACTATGTCTATTCATGTTGGATCACTGAGTTAACAGTACTGAGTTACTTGTCTCTTGCTTCTCTTCTAGCAAATTCCCAATGAACACCTAGAAAAACTAAGAGATGCTGCATGATGTCTGCAATGGGGATTCTGGCTTCCCTGAAAGAGTCTTCCCCTGAGGGCCTATAACTTCTCCAGGCATACAGCTTGTGGTTGAGGCTGGTGAGGGTGAACAGGAATGAATGATTGATAGGCTGCAAGCCTCCCAGACAAGGCAAGCTGTTGGGAAGCTTTCTTTAATATATTTTATATACGAACATGGGTCTGACCAGGCTATAGATATACTATGCCTGACCCTGGTTCAGAGGTGCAATCAATTGTACTCACACAGAGAGCTATCCAAATGATTTATTTATGCAGCAATGCAGCTCTTGGTTTTGGGGTGGTAAGCACACAAGGCAAAAGTTCTCTGTGCCTGTGCATATGTGTACATATATAAAGATCTCTGTGTACACATAAGTGCATGGACAATTAGATGCTTTAGTTCATATGTATAAGTGTTTGAGAATATGGATGTGTGTATGATTGTGGTTGTGTATGGATGCATATATTCATATGTGTGTCTTCTATTGATGTTTGTATGGGGAGTTTTCATGTGTATATGTGGTGGGAGATATGTATATATGTATATCAGTGTACAAATGTGTATGTCTATGGGTATGTATGTAGATGTATCTAAGAATGGAGACCACATTTCTTTGTTTGCATGTATGAGTGTATGTATTCATGTTTGTGTTGTATTTTATGGTTATATGTGCATATAAATGGATATGTGTACACTGTGTATGTGAGTGTTCATATATATATGTTCATGTATGTTATAAATGTATGTGTATATGTGTGATCAATGTATACATGCATGAACATGAGTATGTATGCATGTGTTTAGTGTCCTACAATCTGCCCATTTTTAGTGAACCCTATAATTAGCATTTTAGACACTAGGTATATTACCTATGCTGTTTTGACCTGTAAATCCTCCTTTAGACTTCTTGTTCATATTCCAGCTTTAAATCACAAAGAATTGGACTTTTGGTGCCATACCAAGCTGTATTAACTCTAGGTAGTGCTGTAGGAAGACAACTGAAAAATCCAGAGCCTCTTCACCTTGCAATGAACACATGTACACACACACACACACACACACACACACACACACACACGTGCGCACTTCTTCGTCTACATTGCAGAAATTTATGAGGAAAATGTTTGAGAAGATTTCTGAAATCTCTTTCTTGCTGGAATGAGGTCCTTTCGAGGAATTTACCAAAAAGCATCTATTGTCTGTTCCTCACGCCTAGTTGAATCCATACAGGATGACAAACTGTCACTTGTGCCTAGCTGCAGAGATTACAGACTCTATCACAAGTGCTCTGGCTTCCAGGTTTCAGACATGAGTTAAGCATATGCAGCCCAGGCACTTGTAGTATCTGCAGCCACTATGCATTGTGATAAGCCCCTGCCTTGTTAATGTCGGTATAGTGGTATCCAGAGAATTGAACATAAGGCGAAAGAATCATGTTCTAACTCGTTGATAGTTAGGATGAATATACCTGCTTATAATGATGCTATGTCCAAATAACCCACTGGAGCTTGAGACTACTGCATGTATGTTACACATTAAATGATCCCAGACTGTGGACTATCAGTGTGCCAGTACAGATAAGTGACATGTGGATGGTTTGTTGGGTACAACTGTTTTACTGCATATGACTGGCATTAGAAAAGACCAGAATTTTAAAAATACCCCTGCAAGGGCAAGATGCTTCAGTCTAATCACTGTGACTAGGAGATGGTGTGTGATCCTTGTATTACTTGATGTCCATCAGAACTCACTAACCCGGAGAAATTGTTCCTGGTTTATGTTCTCTGATATAGTGGACCGGAGTTACAAAACCCCTGAATGTCTGAAATCTGCCTAGTGTGTCCAATAAGCAGATCTTTTAATTTTATGTAATTATAATTAATATGAACTCTGATCTCACAGCTTGAAATAAAGTTTGGGTATACTGTGTATTTTTATTATCCATGTAACACATTTAAAATCATAGACAAAAAGCATACAAAGATATGCGAAACTGTTAATGCCTCTCAAGCTGGGATTAGAGATGCGTAAAGAGAGGATTTTAATGTCTTATCTTGGCTAATTCCGAAAAGAAAAAGAAGAAAGGAGTGGGATTAGAAACTAATCAAATCAATCAGTGAGACTAATTATATCATGGAACCAATTATGTAGAACCATGTCTTGGAATTAAAATGAAAAGGAAGGAGATGGAGGGCTGGGTGATTATCTCTGTAATCCAGACGGGGCCCTTCTCCACTTTGCAGGGCAAGTGAACTCTGGGCCTCAGGCATCTGCTTCTTAAGTCATATACATTTGACACCTCATAACTGGACATTGTTTAAAGATCTGAGTACTCTGCAGGTGGGATCATGGAGAGAAGCAAGTCATGGAAACAAAGATGTGATCTGCCTCTAGTCTCTTCTACTAAACCTCTGTGCAAACTCTACTCTGTGAGAAGCCCTTGCAAAGCATGCAGATTGGTGAAGCAATGGTGAAGACTTTTCTAATTCTCCTTGGGCTAACATGCAAATGAGTAGCTAAGAGTAGTGTTTGCACATGTCACATTTGGTCACATCACAGGCACAGAATTCTTGCTTAGGTTTTTTTTTTTTTCTGTGTGTGTGTGGGGGGGGATTGTGAATGTGTTGGTATGTGAATGTATGTGGAAACCACAGGTTGACATGAAGACTCCTCTATCACTCTCCTCTTCCTTCAGTGAGACAAGAACTTTCTAAACAAGGGACTTACCTATTAGCTAAACTGACTGGCCAGCAAGCCCCAGGGATCTTCATGCCTCTGCCTACTGGTGCCAGGTCCTACAAGTACAAAACATTTTATTTTCTCTAAAGATGTACACTTAAACATTAAGTACTTGTACCAAAGGGAATAAAAGTACCATTCATGACTGACCATGGTGATCATGTGGTTTCAAGTTGACCTGATTGACAGGTGTCACTCATGTGGCAGTTGAATGAACATTCAGAGTTCTAGAACAAAGTCAGTGAGCCATAAATGAAAGCCTTTGCCCAGAATGTTGGTGGGGCATGGAGGTAGGTATTACAGAAGAGAAGGGAGACCTAGACTTTAGGTTTCAGATGTTGTCCCATGATATTCTTTGCTTTTGGGTTGGTAAAAGCTAAGTCAATATGTATGAAAAGATTGCCCAAAGAAACAAGAGTGTAAAGTCAGATAGAGACAAATGATAGATGGCTACCAAGGGAAATAAAACCAGACTAATTTGGATTGACAACCTGCAGTATTTCTACTCTCCACAACCAGATGTTTGTAAGCACCCAGCCAGCCTTATAGAGTTCAACACAGGACTGGCTTTTATGCAGCACTTCAGTTCTCAGCCCCAAGGAAATAAATAAACACAGAAGGAGAAAGAAATGCAGGGAGGAAGACATGGAGGAGAACCCATGGGGTACAATTTACAATGGATAGAACTGAAACCGGTTCTAGAACAATACTGGCTATGCCCCAGGGTGTAGATGCTGTTCCCTCTGAAGTGGGCAGAGTGTTCTTTCTGTATGTCAAGTTACTGTGCCTTGTCTGCATCCCTGCCTTACTGTTATTACAAAGGCAGCCTTGTCATAGAACTCCAGGTACCTCTGGGACTTAGGTCTGTCTGGGGGTCTGAGCCACGCTAGGTGCTAATTTCCACAGAGTTGCAATCAAATTAGAAGTTAAATCTGACTCTGAAGCAAGGGGCCACTTGGGACCAGAAATGGCTTGCCTTTTATTTTCCCTTCCCAGTGTTGTATAATGAACACAGCATATGGCACATTTTAATTTCAGCAAATATTAATTTTTAATGGGAAGTATACACCTGGCTTTGTATTGTTCCAAAATTATCACAAAGGCCGGAAGTTTTTTTTTTTTATGTGATTTTGATGCAATTGTAATTAAAGTGAAGAAACTGCTATACATATTTTGATAGAAAATGTGTTGCCCAGGTTGCCCTTAAACTCAAAATTCTCCAAGTGCTAGAAACTCAGGGTGGGTCACTGCACCCAGCAAATAGTAAATACTTTTCTCTAGTGATTGGAATATTTTCCTGCAAAGACACCTCTGGGTATGGATTCTCTGTTAAGCATGTTGCATCTTCAATGTAGTAAAT
Organism: Arvicanthis niloticus; assembly: GCF_011762505.2. Lineage (NCBI taxonomy): Eukaryota > Metazoa > Chordata > Mammalia > Rodentia > Muridae > Arvicanthis > Arvicanthis niloticus. Next base: position 96,243,250 of record NC_047663.1, read on the forward strand.
TTTCAGAGTCCAGGATGTTCTTTGGCATCCACTGATATTTTTTTATATTTTGAACCTCTGAAAAATTACAATATAGCTACCAAGACTGAAAGTAAATATGCACCAAGTAAAGAGGGGAATTCTATTGTATTATTATCTGGCAATTTAAAAAAAATCAATATTTGAATATTGCTCATGCTTTTATGTAGCCAATAATGCCCTTAATGTTCTGGTTTCCCCCTTTTGCCTCCTCTGTGATAGGCTCACTAGTGTGTATTATCACATCCAGTTTTATGCAACACTGGGAAAGGAAAACCAAGTCTCATTTTTGTTAGGAAAGCACTCCATCAAAGCAGCTGCGTTCTCACACTTGCCCTCTAGTACCTAGCGCAGGATATTTGTATTCATTCTGTTTGTGTGCCCCTGTGGAGAACTTAGGAAGGCAAGAGAGAGACAGAGAGGCAAAGCTAGAGAAAGATGCAGAGAGCATAGAGACAACACAGACAGAGAGCGAGAGAGATTGAGAGAGAGAGAGAGAGAGAGAGAGAGAGAGAGAGAAGCAAAAAAGCAAAAATAAGTATAGAAATCACACTAGGTATCACTTCTCAGCTTCTCAGCTACTTGTAGACACAACTCATTTTTTAATGTTTTTATTACAGAGGCGTCTGTATTCTATTTTGTAATTCATTTCCCTGAGGGAACTTTAGACCTTACAGGTCTGTTTGCAATTCCTATAAGATTGGAGGGTTGCAGAAAGAACAGAATGATGGAAATTCACAAGTTGCTCAATTTGGAAACGCATACACAAAGACACACACACACACACACACACACACACACACACACACACACACACACAGTCTAGTCTCGGCCTGGCACTTTCTTACGCTTGTAGACCTTGATTTGGTTGGAACTTGATATTCATAACTGGCAGGTATGATAAAAATTTAAATAGGAAGTTGATGATGATGAGCAAGAACAGATGCAAGTATGTAGTTCACACATTATAGCTGAGTCTTCCAGTCATTTTGGCCCTTTGTACTGGGACCATTCTTTGGAGGCAGTGTTGCTCAGTTCGAACTCCCATCCATGTTGACTTCCATGGAGCTTTCCAGCATCTGTGAGAATGAAAAATAGAACCGATAGTTTAGAATTTATATAAATGAGTATTTATACTCCATGTGTGAATTCCTATCCGGTGGGTTAAATCTTGTCACTTCAACCTAAGTGGAGTATCAGATAGCTTGAAAAGAGGAAGAGGGGTTGACCAGAATGTCTTGCAGATTCTCAGCACAAATGGACATAGAGAGTTGCTTGAGCATCACATGATCAAAGTCCAGTCACATAATGTGTGACAGCATTTCCATCTCAATAAATATTGTTATTATCTTGTAAAAAAATTCTAACATATTTGCTTTACAGAGTAAGAAACATATGCTACAGTAAAGAACAAAGAATGGAGTGTTCCTGTCACACCACTTTATGCTCTGCAATTACTGATTCAGGATTGTGTTTTATCTACACTTGCTTCTCTTTATGTGATGACTGTCAGGTTAAGGCTTGATTCACCCATCCTACCCATAAAGACCTTCCTTAGTTTTACATCTAAGTATTATCATATCTATTGCTATAGCCTTAGCTGAACTCTCTAAGATGATTGTAGAGCTAATTTTCCCAAGTGTCCAAAAATGCTTCAGACTTAGGTTAGCTGAATTCATAACCAGACAAGTAAAGGGCAAGTTGTCAATATACTGACCTTGCTTTTCCCTTTATGCACTCGCTCCACCCCCTTCTGTTTTCTTCTGCCTAGGATAGAACCCAGGAACCAAGAATGCTAGGCAAGCATTTTATCACCATTAGCTGCCCTCCAGCTCAACCTTCATTCACATTTTCTACCCATATTTTCTATGACCCAGCATGATTTCTCTGTCTCTCTTTCTCTCTCTGCCTTGCTCTGTTTCCTATGAGCCTGTCTCTATTTTAGACAAGAAATTAGTTTGATAAATTATTGATAGACCCAATAAGGCTCAATATCTATTCTGGAGTGAACATAGGTGGCAATGATCTGATATTAATGCATCTTTAGTTGTGTATGCAAATATACACACACATGAAATCACACTCAGATACTGGTTTTTAAAGAAAAAAAAAAAAAGCTCCAAGTTGAGCGACTTCTCCAAGAAGTATGTTAAGGTTTATGTTAAGGTATGTAAGCCTTATGTCGCTCAAGAACTCTCATGCAGGTGATTCCAACCTTCTCACCTCCCTGCTGGTGGATCCTGGACCAGTCCCTGCTCAGATGATGGCTATTTGCAGGTGTCTTTCCCCATCCTCACAGCAAATTTTTCATACTGACCCTAGGCTGGCAGACACTGTGTTTACCCAGTATCGGGCTGAAATTAGATCACAGCCTGTGCTATGGGCTATTCATGTGGCAAAGGGCCTCTCTTCACTCTGAAACCTCTAAGAAGGGACCCCCATTCTGCCTCAGGGGCGTAAACTCTTTTTAGATGGCCTAGCATGCTGCTGTTTACCTGCACATCATAGTAATAGTATCTCTTCTAATAAATGTCTTACTCCAAAGGGCAATCTGCCTCAGTGTTCCCTTTGAATCCCTAGCCCCACACCTTTGACCTTCTCCTTTCTGTTCCTTTGGGGTGCTACAGTTTGAACACAGATTCTCCCAAACACTGAACAAACACATGGATTCTGAAGCTGCTTTGAGAAACACCACAGGTTGTATCACTTAACTACCTGTGCAGATGACTGATTAAATTGATTGATTAGGTAAATTGGTGACTTCCATTGACACTGAATACTTTTGTCCTTCTGAAGTAAATATGGCCATTATACATAAATTATAATGCTTCTGGGAAACATGAGATGTGACTGTAGCACAGTCATCATTTCTACTCAAATTCTCATTAGTGTAATATCATGTTTCATTCATGTCATGAAGAGGTTGACCATACCTGTCTGTCCTTGACAGCAATGACCAAAGACACAATCTCATGCTTCCTTCACCACACATGCAAAGTTAACACAAAACAGTAGTGGTTTTTCATGGAAGGTAGAATGAGCCATTCACCACTGTTCCAACTTTCAAAGCCAGCAGCTATAGCACCAAACATTATCTGTATGCCCTGGATACCAGATGCAAAAGGAGTAGAGTGAGAGGTCCAGAGATGGGTCAGTGATTCTAGGGTATACATAAGTGCATTGGTGCTCATAAAGGGACTGCATCCCAGTTTTAATGCAGACCATAGAACCCTACAGATTCCTCTGAACTGAACATAGACTTCTAAGGGTGTTAATCTCCATCACCCTTGTGGGTTGCAGGCTTTAATCTTTCCAAGTAATACCTCAACAATGCTGTTAACATGGAGTGATGTCCCTATCATCCAATAATTGTTAACAAAGAAAGATGGGACATAATTGAGTACTAAGACCCAGCCCACTGTTCCTAAACAAACAGTGAAAATAAGTTAGTAAGGTCAACTACAATTGAGCTGTTCTGATCTGACCAGGCTTTCCCCGATCCCTAGTCCCATACTGCCTGCAGAAGATCTGTGTGTTCACTACTAGCCATTGGGCATCTGATAAGTGATCATTATTCTTTCTCTGAAAATGTCTCCTCTACTTTGGCCACAGAAAGCCCATGTTATATCTGCTGCTGCTTCTGTAATGTTACACAGACATGTCCAGTGCTATTCTGTATCCTGAAATGACATTGCTATACTGTAAGATTTCAGAGTCCTGAGGCCACGTGCCTATATTCCTCTTAGGGTTCTCTCTTTTTTATGCTGTATGATGGGACAATGAAAATGTTGTCTCTTGCATGATGACTGCCAGTTACTGCCAAACTGAAAAAAAGTCACCTTTTTTGGTTTGAATGCAAAATATGCCCCCATAGGTTCATGTGTTTGAACACTTGCTTCCCTCCTGGGAGAGAGGGGTAATATTTTGGAAAGTGGCGGGCCTTTTAGGAGGAAGAGCTTGGAAAGAAGAAGGGTGTCATTGGCGGAGGGCCTTGAGGTTTTATAGCCCTGCCCTACTTCCTGTCCACTTTCTGCATTACTGATAAAATATGACTAACTGCCTCAAGTTCATGCAGCCATGTCTCCTCTCATCAGTCTTGACTTTATCTTCTTGAATTATGAGCTAACCAGTCTTCCCATACATCATTTCTTCTCAGGTATTTGGTCACAACAACTAGTAAGCATACAGTGATCATATAAAAAGTCAGGCCTTATGAAAAGGCCTAGAGTGTCCTATTGAACCATCTCCCTAAATGTGGGGGATGTTAGTAGTGAATGCCCTTATTGTAAGTGTGTGTAGGTAGCTTTCATGAGGCAGAATGTGAGGTGGAAACCCACAAGAAAAGAACATGAAAGAAAACAATGCCAAAGTCTTTTTCCATACCGCTCCTCTGACCTGTCCTTGTGGTTTAGTGAAATAAAATGCTCTTATAAGGATAAGATAATTATCATGAGCCTGGGGAGCTAAAAAATCATGACATTGAGAGGATTTAGGAATTTTGTTTTATCTTTTAAGAACAAAAGACCTGAAAGATGTCCAACATAAACAAAACATTAGAAATAGCCAGTCCTGTCATTGCAAATACTACTTGCATTCTCTGTAAAGTCAAGTTATTAAACCAATACCCTAAAATCTTTGTAAGCTAAATGCATGCATATATCATAGAAATTACTCTTTTTTAGTATTGATTTTTGGGGGTAGGAGGGGACTTGAAAGGACTCTTATGTTTTATTCAGTTTGCTTGTCTTCCCTGAACCTCCAGACTCATAGTTTACAGTGGAGTTCCTTTTGTTCTCTACAGCCACATAAGTGGAGTTGTACAATGGGCTGGTGGGGTATTTGTCAGCTGCTTTGTGTTGATGGTCATTTCTGGTTTCATACCATGCACTCTAGGAAGCTGTCACCCTCTAAAGGGCACTAATGATCTCGTCTCTCAGTTTTACAAAAAATGTAGCATTTCATGACTGTATGTTGGGAAAAGTAAATTCTGTATGTCAATCCATCCATTCACCTCTCAATCAATCAATCAATCAATCATCTATCTACTATTATCTGTTTCCAGATAATAACTATATATCTGTCTACCTGCCTATGTATCTATCTATCTATCTGTCTGTCTGTCTGTCTGTCTGTCTGTCATTATCATCTATCTCTACCATCATTTATATATACATACATATATACATATATATGTATATATATATATATCCTATATCATTAATTTATTTGTGTGTTTGTCTATCTGCCTTTATCTGCACTGTCTTATTGGTTTTACAATTTTCCCATCTTGCTTTCTATATCCATGGCATGGTAGATCCTACTCCCTGGTTGCCATGGAGCCTCTGGATCCCCTGCCTTCTTAGCATGACCTCTCCAGAGTCAGATCAAGCTCTTTCCATGCTGTTGGTACTCTGGTCTGATTTTCAAGGTTTTTCTGCTTACAGTAGATGTTCTTCTTCTGGAGTGATTTTTGTATAGTCTTGGTTGTCTACTCTTCTCACACATTTTCTTATTCTTACAAAGCTTAGGATGACTGGCATTGGGGGGTCATTTTGCTTGAAAATGGTACTTGTTTAAAAATGCAGATAGTTTTTGGTTTTCTGGTTTTTCTTTATTTTGTTTGGTGTGTGTATGTGTGTATGTGTGTATGTGTGTGTGTACATGCATGTGAGATTTGTCTTTATACTACTCTTCAACACCAGAACATTTATATGGATTTTTTTCTTTCCCATCTCCACAGAATTTAATGAAGTACTTGGAAGAACTTAATGTAAATAGCTGACATTACTCAACAAAACAGATACAGTGCATTTCTTTTAATGCATCAATTATGTAGTTAGTTATTGATTTTTTATTACCTTTTTTAATGAAATTCTTTCTTTTCCAACCAGGGCTGGGTGTCTTGCATGCACAGCCCTACACGAAACAAAAGTTCAGACACCCTTGCTTAAAAAGGATAAAGTACCTCAAGACAGCAAAAGCAAGTATCAAACTGAGTGTGGCAGTTTTCTGACTATGGGGTCACTTGTGAGCAAAGGGCAACAAGCCAGTGACTACAGCCCTAATTCAGGTTTTTTTTTTTTTTTTTTTTTTTTTTTTTTTTTGTATGTGCAAAGTGACTTTTGGTCAATGGCTTCTTAAGTAACCAGCTCTCTGTGAAAGAAAAGAGCTAAGAAGAGGGAGGGGCAGAGGTGGTGAGTTACCACGCTGCTTAGGGGACTGGAGTTCTATGTGTCATTTGCCATTGATTCAATTATGACTCTTGAGAAAACCACTTTTCCAACTGTGGCATTCTGTTTTCTAAAAGGCGAGGTTTTAACGTGAACTTTTTACCAATCCTGTGTACACATTTTGTTGCTGATACCTGCACACACAGCAGTAGTATCAAGAATATCACACCAGAAAAAAAGAAGACCCTAGAACTTGAAAACTCTGGTTTTATTCATATTGTTTCTTATTAAGGTGGATGATTAGCAGCCCCAAATCAATTCCAAAGACTCTTAAGTAATTCTTAATTCTTAAGGGGATTGTCAGGCATGCTAAAAAGCTATCACGATGCTATAAAAGACCTCAGTTTTGAAAAAGGAGACTCAGAGTGGTTACTAAAGACATGTATGTTCCATTCGTTATTATCTGGTCCTTATGATTATGGGGCTTCTGATATGGCTCAGCCTCTGAGAATCTCCCCTGCTCTTCCATGGAAACAGAGGTTGGTTCTAAGCACCTACATCAAAGTATTTCACAACCAGGTCCAGGGATCCAAAATCTTCTTCTGACCTTTACTAGTACCTGCACACATATGGCCTACATCCACAGAAAACACACACACACACACACACACACACACACACAGGCATACATGTGTGAACAAATACACACAGAGAGAAATAAAAATAAAAGTGAAATAATTATGTACATATTTATACACATTATAGATTCGTCTTTATAGTTAGAGAAGAGGTAATGTTTTTAATATATTTTTGATAGTTAAATTGATCACACAATCTCAAATATTGGTGGTGAGATTAATGTTTTTTTCTTATATCACATAGCTTTCTAGGAAATAATTCAGAACAAAAAAGCTTTTTAAAAATGTATAAAGCAGTCCTGGGCCAAAATGCACTTAAATATTGATACATTGTTAGGGAGCAGAGGTGAGTCTACAGCGAATTTATACCCAGCTTCCTACACAGGACCATATATACAAATAAAATATAGGAGAGCTGGGATTAATTGGCCTTGATTGGTTATATTTAGAGCATAACTCCTCTGTCAGATCTGAGTAGCATATACGAGTTTCTGGGACCTGGTTATCTTTATAGTTTAAACAGACTAAACAGATAAATGTCTGAGCAAGATCCAGGGTAAAGTTCAGGGCTCTCCCATCAGCATAGGGTATATGTGTTCTGACTATTTTCACTCCATAACACAGGCAGCATGCTTCATGTGGACCTGCTTATCCATGGGGACCCTTCCTGGAGATTCAGGTTTGCATAAGGTTTATATTTGCCTCTCTGCAACCCTTTCTCCTTAAAGATTCAAACTGCCATGTACTCATCTCTACTCAATGTCATCTAGTATCTAGTCACCTAGCACCAAGTCAGGCTTGGAAACAGCCTCTTGTAACAGTGCTATCTATGGTAACTGGATGTCAAGCCTTCATGATTTTGGATGTTCATATCTGCCATGTCTGACATTCAACAAAATTCAAAATAAACTGTTCTTGAAGGGAATAAAAATAGGGATGGCAGTGCAGTACATCTGTTATCCAAGCCCTTGGATGTCACCTGCCAGATGTCTCAACAGTCCATGTACAAGTGCACACTTGTTCTAGTCAGACATATTTATTAGTCCTTTAAAAACTATCAAATCTAAAACAGATACTGTCTTTCTGATGCCTAAACTGTGTTTTGTACAATAAGGTATTCTGCATAATTTTAAGGAAATATTAAGTTTAATAATTAGAATAGATACCCATTCACTCTTTTAGGCAAAGATTTTATACCAGCCTTTAAAAAAATAAATTGCTGCAGAAGAACCCAGGACCTTCGTCTGTTAGGCAACTGCTCTACCCCTGAGCTAAATCCTCAGCCCCGACACAGGATTGTAACATGGGATTGATACTGGTAAACTTGAATCTTCCTCCCTGTTTGAATTTTTTTTACTGAGGTTAATTGAACTCTAAATTTTCTGTAGGGTGGTTTGGATTCCTGTTCCAGCTTTATTTCTGTCACTACAACAAAACTTAGTATAATAAATGGTTAATGTTGCTTCCATTGCAGGTCATAGTCTATCATTGAAGGAAGACAGGATAGGAATTCAAACAAAAACTGATGCAGAAACTTCAGAGGAATGCTCTTGCTGGCCCACTCCTAGGCCCATATTTAGTTAGATTTCATATATAGCCTAGTCCCACCTCTCCAAGGAATGGTGATGCCCACAGTGGACAGAATCTCCTATGTGAATTAATAGTCTGGATAATCCCCTATATACATGCCCATTGGACAAACTGAACTGTGCAATTTTCCAGTTGAAACTCTCTTCTCAGGTGAGTTTAGGCTGTGTCAAGTTGACAGTTAAAGCTAACCAATATATTTCTCCACCCATTCTGAAGCCAGAAGCCCTAGACACAGCATTCCTTTACCAGCATCTTAGTGGCCATTGTGAGCATCCCAGAGTGACTGAGTCAGTCCTATCATCTATGAGCACCGCCCTCCCTGCTACCAGCCTCCTTACCATTTTAAAGCTCAGATTCTCCATCTAATGCAAACCAGTTTATTCTTTACAAGATATAAATGGACTTACCTATCCTAGGATATAAATGGACTTACCTATCCTACTTCTTTATCCCAGCTAAAGAAATCTGGAATGAAAACAGCTTGCTCTATAGGGAAGGATAACAATAAGTTGTCTTTTTCTCTGCTAGACTATAGCAGATTAAAATAACAGAGTAACAGACTCTACTGTGTGGTTTAGATTGATGTTGCTGCTTGCTTTTGTTTGTCTGTTTTCTTCATCTAGAAGGGCATGTTGTATTGGAATGGGGAGCTTCCATACCTGATGGGAAGGATTTTTTTTTAAGGTTATAAAACATGTCTGTCCCTCTTGAGCAATAGTCCAGGGGAGCAATCACATATCAAAATAAAAACAAGAGGGTAGTAATACAGCAAGCATGGCATGATTCAATAACTCTACAAGATTGCTTTATTGGTTAGGTAATGAAGCATGCTGGGGAATTTCTACCAAACATGACTCAACACACTGCCAACTAACATTTGAAATGACTGCACAGTGAGTTTAGGAAGCATGGAATGAGGTGAACTGTTAAATTACTACTAGATTGGAAAATGTCCCCAAGGTTCTTCCTATCACTTCCTGGACAACTTGACCCAGGGTTGTTGGGGGGATGCCAGAAGACATTTAGTTCATCCAAAAGTGCTTCATATTGAGCTACATTCTGTTGTTGCTTGATGGGACTGTATCCAAGCCTCAATGAATTCTCATCTAAAGGAGATTCCCTCTCTTATCTGTGTGATTTTAAAATGAATGCTTAATTTCTGAGATTTTCTCTTCTATTCAGGTTTCCCTTGGCTGTCAAGGGGAGGATTGGGAAGAGCAGTTTTTGTGGTGGCTCTGTGAACATTTTTCTTATGACTGCATGAGGTCCTTTTATAAGGACCCAATGATTCTAAGTGATTTTACATGACCATTTGCACGGGCTGTTCATCAGAACACTGGTGCATCAGTGACCTATATACAAACCACAGAACATTCTCTGGGTACCGGAGTTAGGTGGGAAAAAAACCCTTCTATTCATAGTTCCAAATTGTGCATTCCAAAATAATTAATGTGATTTATAATAACAACTTGGATTCACTGCTCTTCATATGGATGGGTGTTTAGAATAGGAAAATATGTTTTAGTAGCAGATGGTAGATGAATTTTGTTTAGTGAAAATACTGCTTTCCAAGATAATGGTCAAGTGTCTTCCCTACCCCCACACAATTCTGAGAACAGGACAAGAACGCTTCAAGGTTATGATATCCATTTTACAGATGAGAAGACTGAGACTCACATGCTGAGCAACTTCCCTAAGTCACTAATTTTTGACAGAGTAAGGCCTAGGTTCACAGCACCTAGGGGCAGCCTGATTTTCTTTCCTTCATGCTTACCATTTTCTATTGATGGTTGATATACGTCAGGGTTTTTTTTTTTCTTTTTTAAAAATAGATGGTGTACCATGTCTGAGTGCAGCTTATCTTCTTTCTCCTCTGTAGGCTGAGTTCCAGTGATTCATTTTAAAGGTCCCATGTGCTACAGGCACTCTTCCCAAACCAGGTTTATTTGGTCCTTTTGAAGTGACACACTAGTGCCCACAGAGCACCTAAGTTGTGGCACATGCACATTGCCTTGAAGGTAGAGCCCTGAGTGTACTAGACACCTAACCCAGTGGACTCCTAACAGGGAATCCCCTGCCATTTCTCCCCAGACCACAGTATGATACAAAGGGAAAAATCTCGGGGTGAGGAATTCTCTTCTCTCACTAAATGAATCTCCATCATACCTTTAATTCTATAGGGTGTGTGAAGAGCAGAGGACAGTTTCAGGTGCCAGCTCCTTTGACACTTTGAGATTGGCTTGGATCTCACCAATTAGTATAAGCTGGAATGCCATTGAGTCTCATGAGTTCTTTTGTCTCTGATTCCCCAACTCTTGAATCATAGGTACATGTCACCAAACATGGCATTTTCACATCATGTCTGAGATCAAAATCAGGTCCTCATGTCTCTGAGGCAAGCTCTTCATATACTGTGCTATCTTCCCAGTCCTTAACATTAGAATGCATATGATAGAGTGGTGCTGGCCCATAACCTATCCTTAAAATCCTGATAAATATGAGACAGAAAGCCTTTGTTGAGGCTAAAGTTTCAAAACAATGAATGAGAACAAAGGCAAAAAAACCAGAGTGGACACTTTGCCAAGTAGGCAGATGTGATCAGGGTGCATTGCATAATGGCAGGAAGGTAGGACAGTTATATAAATATATATACTGTAAGACTTGGGCATCCCCAAAAGAATAATGTGGTCCTCCTGTTTTTGAGTTCCCCTGGTTATACTCACTTCTTGCATTTGTGTTGTGGCGCCATAGTAGGGAAATTCAAGTTTTTCTATGAATGGTAAAGCAGCAGCTGTAACTACCACAGAAAATTTAGTACTGTCAATATTATTTTTCATCCTGGGAGAGAACTAGAGATTTATAAGGAACCCAACAGTTCCAATGGTCTGATAATGTTTCCAAGCTGTATTGATGTCTCTGTACATTATGCCAGGCTTCCTGTGCTTAAACACTCAAACTCATTTGAAAGGAAGATACATGGTGTAAAAGTCTAAAACCATGATGTCTAGAAACACTCATCTGTAGTTTTTGCTTGCTTCATATCCAGCTTCATATCCAGTAATTGGTTGAGCTTGAGATGTATCCTTAATCTGCTATTGTTTTATTTCCCTATCTATAAAGTGGAGGAGGGCAATGATGTTGTTGATGATGGTGGTGGTGACAGTGATGCCTGTGCAGCAGCTGCTGATGTTAATGATGACGATAATGGTAATGACAGTAGTTGTGATGATGATGTGATGACGGTGCTGATGAAGATTTATGATATGATAATAGGGGTGATGGTAATGATGATGTCAATAACACAACTCACGAAGATGAAAAAAAGACTGAATTATATATCACATCCTTACATAGACTTGAAACATATCGTGCACTTAATAAATACTATTTCTCATTATCAACAAGTTCCCGCCAAATGGGATTTCTGTTCTCAGGTCACATCCCAAAGCAATAGTAGGAATTTCTGTTCTCAGGTCACATCCCAAAGCAATAGTAGGAGTAACTTAGAATTGCTATGTGTGCATGTCCTAGTGAGTATCACTTTGTTCCTATTACACATTTCCTGAATTCTGGGTAAATTCTAAAAGGTTAAAGTTTGAGCACTCAAGACTTGGGCAAAGGTGGAGAACATTCTGAAACACAAAAGTGTGGGACTTATCTCCAGGTGGTCCTGCATAATAGAGCATGAGCTACAGAGAGCTCAATATTGCTTAATTCAGAATCACAGGGAGATGAAACGCCGCTTAATTCTGAAGCAGCAACAACTCCAGACCCCTGGTGCTTAAGTGAGAAGCCCAGATAACACCCCTAATTTCAACTGCAGTCGCCCTAACCGAGATAACAGCTGTCTCCGCTCAATGACACATCTATCTGGTCTTTGTTGACTAGTGTTTTCCATTTCTGTGCCCAGAACAAATGAGTTATTTTGGCTTTAATTTTGTACTTTTAACTAATTAAATTGTAGATGTGAGCTAAAATATTTATATGGCTGAGATAATGAAAATAACCCATGATAAATGGAACCAGTGTGGGAAAAGTAACAAAGATTTAAGAGCGCCAGAGCTTACTGAGCATCTGTGATTGGATTGTATGCTTTGGGAACTGTAATTCAATCTGCTGTTGGAACCGATGGCTCTCCTCTTGTGTAGAGGTTGAGATAAAAGGTAAAAGAGAATTCTTTTACTTTCTATCACAAGTTTCTCTTCAAATTGCGATCCATTAAGGTCTGGGGTGGGAAGAAATGCTTCTCTTTGAGAAAGAGTGAGCTGGTTTAGGTGTGATCCTTCTTTGACTGGTGGGCAGAGAATGCCTAAGGGGGTCTCAGAAAGTCACAGTGGAGCAAGGAAGTGTGAGGATGACAAAGCGACCCACCATTCCTACTTACAGTTTCAGCTTACAGCATTGAAAATCTAAGAAGTACACTGGACCTAAAAAAAATCACATAGATTGGTCAGCCCATAACTCAAGAGTTTCATGTAGCAACTCAAGATATAGTCTGCTTACTCTAGCATAATTTTTGTGTTTGTGTCACCTGAGGACATTGGTAAATGCAAACTACTGTGCATTAAATCTAGAGTGTGAGACTAGTGTCTGAGAATCTGTAAGTAATGTACAATGTGGCCCTCCAAGAGACCTCAAGTTACTTGACCACCTTCAAGAGGGCATGGCCAACAGTTGGCAAGGTAGGTAAGGACCAAACATGGTTCTTTCTACCTTGTTTGTTCTTGTTCTATGTTGGACTATGGACCACTTGTCTTTGCCTACAGTATCACCCTTCATTTTAGACAGTGACTAAGTCAGGGTCTTCACACCCCAGTGGAAACAAAAGTCACTTTGTGAATAAATATCTCAAGGGAGTTCCTGGGTCTGAGCTGAATACCAGATGCAGAGCTTGCCCATTGCCTCTGGCTATTTAGCTATGAGCTTGGAGGTTATTCGATTTCATCAAGAAGACTTACAAACACATTCCCATCATTGCCACTTCTGCCTGATTGTCCTCTAAGGGGATATGATAGAAGCATGGGCTGTCTATATGTGCTTGTTGGAGAAAAAGTGGAGATTTATTTTAAAAAAAAATGGTGCTTAGACTTTACATGTTCAGGATTTGGAGGAAGAATGTGTTGAAAGGTAGAATCTAATTCAACAAGAGAGGGGCTTTGCCTCATATCAAACATCATTTTTGTTAGTTAGTTAGTTAGTTAGTTAGTTAGTTAGTTAGTTAGTTAGTTTAATGTGCTGAGGATTTGATCTGTGCCTCATATATACTAGACAAATGTTATCCTACTAGTCTACATCCCCAGACAGTGAACATTTCTAACATGAGCTCCTGTGACCATGACATCATGCTCCACATTATACATGGCTATAGTATAGAACAAACATGCAAAAAACCATGAAGCTCAGTAGTTTTCTTATGCTTTCAACCATGCTATTAAATGACTATGAAGCAATTTTACCATTGATAACAGAGAGATAAAACTCAACATTATGCAAACTGTTCAAAGTCTCTGCTCATGCTCAGACTTCTGAATTTATGATACAATAGCTTCTGCTTTTTCATTGGCTCCTTTGCTTTGGGGGAATGGCCCAATATAAAATAAACATGGAAAACAGAAGCAGGTGTGGCCCAGTGGCTAGCAAATAAAAGACAGCAAAGGTAACTAAATGATGTTTCCTTATGTGTGCATGGAAGTGAATCCCCTTGCAGTTTTGGGTGCAGTGAAGGAAAGCCCAAAATTAGAAAGTGGGCTGAGGAGAGGAACCAGTGTCATCGGTGTCCATGGGACATGAAAGAGCTGCACATGTGATGCTCTGGGCATCTCCTTTCCTAGCTATTGCTGGTAGTTACATCTCTCCAGTTAATTTTAGAGTGATTGTGCTGGATGAGGTATAGTTTTCTTTTATTAATTTCATTAACACATTTCCTCCTTGTCATTTCAAATATATGCATATTAAGAATAACCAAAATGCTGAAGAAAAAAGGTGCCTTGAGACTTGCAGAGGCTTGAATATGAAGAACTTAAAAAAAAATGCTAAGTTTTCTCTTTCCAGTATTGAGCAAAAAGGCACTTAAGATTCTCTTTGTGTCATATACTAAGGGGAAGGGGTGTCTTTTCAACCAAAGGTTTACATTTCTCCCTTTCTAATCTGTACTGAAAATGTTTTAGTTGTCTTGTTAGAAAAAGGGATTTGGTCCATTTTGTTGTACTAAGAATTAGTGTGTTTCACTGGGATACTATCTCAAGGTCGAGTACTTGCCTACAGTGTACAAAGCTCTAGGTTCTGTAAGCATTTTTGAACAATGTGTAATCACAGTACAGTACAGTACAGTATACTATAGTACATGCATGCAATCACAAGTCTCAGGAGGTAGAGGCAGGAGGATCTTAGGTTCAAGGCCATATTTTGACACAGAAAGTTTCAGGCCAGTTCGGCTACATGAGACCCCATTTTAGAAGGAAAAAGAAAACATGGACAATCTTCTTAGAGTGAACTTGATGGTATACACTCTTAGTGGCAGGAACTGCGGTGGCTGCTTCTCTGTAAACTCTGGGGGCTGCGAAGCCACAGAAAGAGCTAGAAAGGGTGAGCTCACTCAGCAGTAAGGTTCAAAGGCTGGAAACATTCTAGGCCTAGTCTGTATGGAGGCTAGAAGCTTCCAGGACTAGGCCTAGGTATGTATGCATTAAGTTTCAGAAATGACAATTACAGGAGGAGAATAAAACTACTTTAACAGTAGCTCTTTGTCTTGGGGATGGGGCTCCATGAGATTTTCTCTGGCTACATGAGTGTGATTACTGGTGATGCTCTTCTTCAGTTTTTGTTTAGGCAGTTAAATATAATACCATGTTAGAGTATCAGAATGGCATTTCCCTGTCGTTTCTAGGTGAAACCATTTTATAGCAGATTTTCTGGTCTTCTGGCTTTTGCAATATTTAAGACACCTAGGGAAAGAAATTATTAAAATATGTTTCCAGGATTTTATTGTCTCCTAATTTACTGTCATCTCTCTGCCTGAAGATGCAAGCTGTGATTCTGGGGAGGTCCTAGGTATCAGAATTAACTTGGATTCCTTAGTCTGGGGAAAGATCAAGATGGCCTGGAAGTAGCTCCTTCAGGCTTGGAAAGACCCTTTTGTAGGAGCGGAGAAGCATAGTTCTAGGGAAGGAAAAAGGCAAAGGAAAATTTCTGGACTGTATAATACAGAATATCAAACATAACTTATCACTTTTGGAATATTGAAGTAGTGGCTCCCCAGTGTAGCTTGTGTATAATCTTTATTAATTATATTTGCAAAACAAACATAGTAATTTTTGTTTTCTCAATTTACCCGTTAGAATAAGTTATTGAAAAGACAAGCAGATACTATTCTTATCACAGTAGGACAGTAACCTCAGAGTCATTCCCCATGGCTCTTTTCCTCACATGGATAAACAGATGCTCTACCAGACAAGGAATAAAGTTCTTAAACTCACTTTGCTTATGAGTCACTCAGGGTTGTATTGTTTCTAAGAGTAATAAAATTCTTGAGCATAAAATTCTATCACATGGTTCTTCTTGGAGGCTTCAACCTTCCTTGTGGGATTTTCCATAAACAACCCTTCTTATAGTATAAAGTCACAGTTATCTCTAGACTGCCACTGCAATATAAGCTCTAATTCCATTATTGAAGATCTGGGGTGCATGCTAGAACTTTAATAAAGGTAAGGTGTAAATATGAAAGCTAGGTAGACTTTAGAGTATACTTTGATGCAATAATCTCTACTAATAGAGGCCAAGGGTGTGCCTTTTTCAGTATTTTCCTGTTAAAGATAAAGAATTGTAGATTAGACTGTAAATATTTCAAGTAGTTGTTGTGGAAGTTGGGAAAGTTGATTAGCATTAGATGAATACTACCAGGTCTCACAATGTATCATTTCATTAAAATGTCAATGATGAGAATGAACTATTTATTAAAAGAACCAGATTCATAATCACTTGGTGCCCCAACCTTGCACATGGCTTAGTATCCTGTGTTGGGAGCCCTAAGTGGGAGTCCTGTAGAATAGGAGGGATAGGTCCATAGCCATTTGCTTCTACATATGCCATGTGTGTATAAGTTGCTATGACTTCTGGTAAAAAAAAAATTGTAAGCATTATAGTATGTCCTTCATTATCTAGTTCATCCCTCCCAAGTATCTATCTGTCTCAGTAGTGATGTTTCAATAGAACTGGAAAAAATGTAGTAATTCCTTTTTTTCAATTTTAATACAACATTTGATTATAAAATTTTTCTAACAAAGGAGTTGAAAGAATGACTGTATCTCAGTGGTAGAGTGCTTGCCTATCATGTGTCAGACCCTATGTGCTATACTAAATGCTGGAGATTGAACTGTTTACTGAACACTTATCTGTCCTTTATAGTTAATATGCTACTGTTTATGTTTTGTCACAGTGTCTGATGTTCCTTCACCTATCATCCACCTATTCTTTTGGTACATTCTAAAGTTGAAGACATCACCTTTTAAGATAAAGACAGATAAATACATTTTTTTCATGGTGGCACATGCCTAAAACCCTAGCACTCAGGAGCTTGAAGTTAGAAGATCAGGAGTTTGAAGCAAATTTTTCCAACATAAGGAGTTCAAGCTCAGCCTGGGATACATAAGACCCCATCTCAGCAGCAACATGATAAAAACAGACAAACCCCCCAACGAGATCATCTGATAATTAAAAGTCAAACAAATAATCCCTGGATTTCATTTCAAAGAATCTTACGAGAACTAAAATCAGTTTCTAATGGCTGCTAACACAATACTTAACATCAACTTTAGCTATCTGGTCTACCTTTTACAGCTTCTAAATAATGCACACTGTTCTACTCAATCAGTTATTCCTTACTTTGTCAGTTGTAAAGTTTCCAAATACCCAGTTGCCTAAAGCTCTGTGCCATTGTACATGTCCTCTATCTGATTCCAGTATTTTGCACTTTCCAGGATATTTTTACTTCTGACATTTTTGTTTTCTGCTTATCTTTAACAATACTATTTTACTGAGCCAGCCTGAATAATATTGACACTTGTGGTTATGATTTTGCTCTCTCTCTCTCTCTCTCTCTCTCTCTCTCTCTCTCTCTCTCTCTCTCTCTCTCTCTCTGACTTGTATTATGCATATGGAAGTCAGGGTCTTTCTCAGCCTCATTTTTACATTACCTTTTTTTGAGTTAGGGCCTATAACTTAACATGGAAATCATCCATTTGGCTAGACTGCCTGGCCAAGAATACCCTGTTTTTCTGCTTCTCCATAGCTAGATTACAAACATATACTACAACACCCAGCTTGTATATATGTAGTAAAGTGAATTCCATATTCATGCTTCTACAGCAAGCATTTTATTCACTGAACTATGTCCCCACCCCAAGCTGTACTTACATCCTGATGATATTTCTTTAGTATAGCTTTCTAAGACATTAACAAGCATCTTAGAAAAGTATGTGGTTTACAGAGATGACCCAGCCATGAGCAAGTTATAATATTCAGAAGATTTAGCAGAGATCCCATCATAGTCATTACCATAGACTTGCCACAGGCTATAATACAAGATATTAATTATTGAATTAATTAATCAACTGCTGTTCCATAGCAAGTGGTTTTTAGACAGTACTATTTTTTCCTAATGTCATTACAAAGTTTTATTATTATGTGGCAATTGAGAAAGACTTCTAAACTTGACTTCTGGCATCCATACCCACATATACACATGTATACCCGCATATGCACATATGTGAACAGGTACATAGAAATGCACATATGTGAACAGGTACATAGAAAAACACACACACTCCTACATCAAACACAAAATATTTTATTTATATAATTTGTTCCTTCACCTTTGTTCTTTTGAAACAAGTCTTGGTATATAGCACAGGATAGCCTGGAATTCACTACATAGTTCAGGCTGTCCTGGAACTGTGGCTAAAATGTCTGAGCAATGGAAATTCAGTTATGCACACTACATTGCAATTTGATGGTTCTGTTAAACTGTTGGATAAAAGTGTTGTTTAGGCATGTATATCTATGCATTTTGGAGTGTATCAGATACCTCACCCATTTGTTGCCTCACTTGAAATGATTTTTGTAGTGGGACATGTAAAGTATACTCTTTGTTGTTAAATACAGGACACATGAGTTTAACCATAGTCACTTCCCTTTAAAATAGATACAGAATTGATTCCTATCTAGTTGAGATGTCAGCTAAGCTAGTAACTTCTCATGCCTTTCATCTAGTCTTGATAATCATATTGACTTCCTTATTTTAGGAAGTCAACTAAATTTTGTGGGGTTTTACTTTTACATATTTAGTTATTTATTCATTGTGTATGCATATATGTATATTTGTGAGTGCACATGCCAGGCTATGTTTGTGTGGAGGTCAAAAGAAAACTTGAAGGCATCAGTTCTCTTTTTTTTTATAAAATAGTGTGGGCCCCAGGAATCAAACTAAGGTCATCAGGCTTGGTGGTAAGCACTCTTACCTGTTGAGTCATCTCAGCAGCCCCAGCAAGACAACTTGTCAAAAATCCACATATAATAGGTCATCTTTAATTCATTGTTCCATGTTCAGATTATTCCTCCTAGCCAAATATCCTTCAGAGTAATCCTTCAGTTGTATAATTTGTATCATTCTAAAGGCTATATGTCATTGCATTTTATTTTATACCACATTTTACTTATGAATTCATCTTTTTATGAGAACTTTAGAGCATTCCATATCTTGGCTACTATGACTAATGCTTCCCTGAACCGAGTATGCAAACATGCCTTTGACATGACTTCAATTCCTTTGGATATACTGCCAGGGGAAAAATTGTGGAATCATAGGTAGATAGACTTTTAATGTTGTCAGGAGCTTGCATCCTGGTTTCTTTGATGACCTTGCAGTATACATCTCAGCTTCAGTGTCTCCGGTTCTTATTGATTTCTGTTCTCCCCATCACTTGTTTGCTTTGAGCTGTTGTAACAGATGCTAGATGGCAGAATTTCTATCCTATCTTTTCGATGGAGAGGTCTTAATTTACATTTCTGTAAACATGAGTGGATGATAGGGTTTTATTTATGAATCTGATAGATATAGACATAGACACAAACATAGATATTCACTTAAAATTTTTGTAGTCATTATTTCATTTTATGTGCATAGGTGTTTTTTCTTGCATGTATGTCTATGCACCACGTGCATTCCTAGTCCCTGCAGAGGCCAGAAGAGGACATGGTATACCATGGAACTGAAGATACAGACAGTTGCAAGGGTGTAGGTGCCGAGAATGAAACCTGGGTTCTCTGAAAAAAAAACAGCTAGTGCTTCTAACTGCTCAGTCATCTCTCCAGCTCCTATATATTATTTTTTTTAGGATTGTGTATTCAGGCTATGCTTTACTGTGTTTCTTTCTTGTTGTTGGGTTTTTATGTAGTCTTCACATTAGCCCCTTAGATATATAATTTATTTACATCCTTTCCTGCTTCAAATTTTGCCTCTTCTGATAGTGTTCTTCCCATTACTTTTTCTCCATCGAGTTCTTAGAGCCTAATCTAATCCTTTTTATCTATTTTTCTTCTTCAGTTCCTGAACTTTACAGTAAAAAATATAATTTACATTTTTAACTCTTAGATTTAAACAGCTAACTTGTTTTAATTAATGTTTGTGTAAGATATAAGATATGGCTCTGCTTTGTTCTTGTATGTATTAGATAACTGGCTTTCCTTGCACAATTTCTTTTAATAGGAGAGTGTCCTTTTCTCATTGTAAGTTTTTGGTCCCTTTAGAAAAATAAATCATTTGAACTTAAATTACATGTGTTTGTTTCCATGCTTTCTCTTGCTCTTGATCATTGACTTTCTCTTTACTCTGGTTCTCTCTTCTTGTTTTGAATTGCTTTATGATATATTTTGATGTCTGACAGTGTGATGTCTCTAAATCTGTTCATTTTAATCACGATGACTTTGAGTTCAGAGGTTTGATGGTTCTATGTGCACTTGAACATTGCATCTTTCTATTCTCCCTTCTTAAGTATTGAGAATACAGCATACATGTAGAATGTTACAGATAGAAATAGAATTTCACATTTTTTAAATCCATGATGATGACATAGTTTTTTTGTTTGTGTTTTCTATTTTTCACTGGTTTTAAAGTTTTCAGTATAAAGTCTTTCACTTCTCACCTCTTCAGTCAAAATTTCCCCTAAATATCTCATTGGTGTTACCTTTGTGAATACTGTTATTCCTTTAATTTCTCTTTCAGATACTATATTATTAAAGAATAAAGATGCTTTTGGTTTCTGCATGTTGATTTATATGTCACAAGTTTAACGAATATGTTCATTCTAACTTGTTTTTCCAAAATCTTAGAAATACATATACATGTATATGTGTATGTACATATGCATGTATATATGCATATATGTATGTATGTATGTATGTATGTATGTATGTATGTATGTGTTACATGCTAGTCATCTTTACAGCTTTGCATTTTGTCCATTCTGGCCTCTTCTCTTCTCATTCCCTGATTCCTATCACTTTCTCATTTAAGGAAACTTTTATCATGATGTGAGAAACTGATTAAAGAACATTAAAGGGAGTTTGTTTAGGGTCTTTATCCATAGAATAAATGAAACATGATGCCATCTAGGTTAAGTGGTAGAAAGACATGGACAAAAGCCAATGGCTCCAAGAGGCCTTTGGCTTAAAATGAGCAAAGTTGGCAATAGTGTTTTGATGAAGATTTTTGTTGGAATAAAAGTCTAAGGCGAAGTCTGCTTTCCAGGCCTTTCAAGGAAGGTCTTATCGTTTATTGAAGCAGAAGATACTGGACAAATGTTGGAGTTGGATTGAGGGTTGGCACCATTAGTTGTGTACTCATTAACTGAATTGTTTTGGCATAGGGACCTAGATGCCAATTATAGCCTATATGTTTTTAGCCTTGTTGAAGTCACCATGAGTATCTAGTAGCTGGTCCTAATAATGATATCACATTCCTTTATATTCCTTTATAATATCTCTCTCTCTCTCTCTCTCTCTCTCTCTCTCTCTCTCTCTCTCTCTCTCTCTCTCTCTCTGTGTGTGTGTGTGTGTGTGTGTGTGTGTGTCTGTAATCCCTTCTTGTTGTTCTTTTTATCCTGGATTCCCATTTCATGATGAATGTCTTATTAGAACAGCTTTTTAACTTACCCCTTTACCTGAGGGATTACTTTCCTGAAGATTATAGAAGTGGGGGTTCCTTTTGAAAAGTGAGTCAGCTGCACCCCAGTGAACTCCCCCCACTTCTTTTTCCATCAGTCCTTATATGAGCAAAAGCTTCATTATTTTCTGAGCATCTTCATGGAACTTTCATAAATGCTCAGTAAACATCACCTGTGGAGAATGCTTGCTTTGAATGAGTCTTGACTGGGGGTTTGCTTACTCTCCCAAACATCCAATATGGAACACTGATGTTGTAACATTACTCTCCCTGGCCAAATAAATTCTAATTATATCACTTGTGTGGGAAATAGATTCAGAGAATTCTAAAACAAGAGGCAGCAAAAAGAAGAGATGAACTAAGGTTTATTCCTACTCCCAAATACACCATTTTTCTACGTACTTCAACTTACCAAGCAAAGTTTAACAAGTTTCTATATATTTGAAGTTCTATTCTATCATCTATAAACCTACAAATCAGAAGTGGCATACACCTTGGTAGAGAATGGCAACCCATCAGAAGTTCTTAAGAATACAGCCCAAAGCACACTGAAATCTGAGAAGTTTAGATGGGATTTGTAGAGCTGTAGAAAGGGAGTTTTACATTGTTTCTGAATTGGTCATCCCGAGCGACAGAGTCATTGATGAGATGGGGGCAATCACAGAAAGCAGTGGCTTTTAAAAAACACTTTAGCTGCCAAAAATCTCATTCCAACTCTCTGGAAGAGTGCTATTGTACCAAGTGTAATTCACCAGCCCAGTGCCTTTCTGGAAGTTGTGAAATTGGAGAGAGTTGCTTTTGTCCAAATGAATAAACACCACCAAGATGAGCTGACTGGCTCATCCTGACTTGAGCTTTATTTGTTCAGACATCTAGGTTTGTTCTCCTCTCCTCTCCTCTCCTCTCCTCTCCTCTCCTCTCCTCTCCTCTCCTCTCCTCTCCTCTCCTCTCCTCTCCTCTCCTCTCCTCTCCTCTCCTCTCCTCTCCTCTCCTCTCCTCTCTTCCCCTCCCCTCCCTTCCCCAACCCTCCCATCTCTTATCCTTTCCTCTCATCTCTTTTACTCTTCCCTTCCCTCCTCTCCTCAACTCCCCTTCTCATCTATTCCCTTCCTCATCTACCCTCTCCCTGTCTTTCTCTTCCCTTCCCTTTCCTTCCCTTCCCTTCCTTTTTTCCTTCTCTCCCCTTCCTTCCCTCCCTCCCCTCCCCTTCCCTTCATTTCTTTTCTCTTCCCTCCTCTACTGTCTCCATCCCCTCCACACACCTCTCCTGCCTTCTCTTGTTCACCCTTCTTCTCCCTTTCCCATTTTAATCTCTCCTCTCCTCCCCTACCCTCTTCTCCTCTTTCCTCTACCCCTCTCCACTTTCCTCTGTTTTTCTCTCCTCTCCTCTCCTCTCCTCTCCTCTCCTCTCCTCTCCTCTCCTCTCCTCTCCTCTCCTCTCCTCTCCTCTCCTCTCCTCTCCTCTCCTCTCTTCTCTTTGTTTCTCCTCTCTCTTCATCTTCTTACTCAACCTCCTGTCTTCTCTTTTCTTTTACACCCTTCTTTCCTCTTCTTCCTCCTCCTCTTCCTTTTCTTCTTTATTGTTTCCTCTTCTTATATGCTGTTTCTTTTTTCCACTTCTCCCCTCCCTTTCCTTTTCCTTTCTATATATTATTGGAATGGTATCAGTTGTGATATCAATTGGTCCCAAAAATAAACAGACTGCTAAATATTTTTTCACAATTATTAATCAGTGATAATTATCCACAAAAATACACAGAGAGACTGTGCTCACTCTGGTTGTAGTATGTATCTTGGATTGTTTTGTTTATCTATCTAGACTATAATCACCCAGCTCTATTTTTCTCTCTTTGAGAAATTATCTCTTCATTGCCCTGTGTGAGCTTAATGTGTCTGTCAGTGCAGATGCCCAAAAGGTGAAAAAGTCCCCTGGGGACCATGCAGACAATTCGTGACCCACCCCTTCCCTCAGCTGTATTAGGACTAGTCACAGATAGATATATCACCTAAACTGTGCCCACCACACTTTCTCCCCTGGGATTCTAACTCTTTAAAATAATGACTCAGGGAATGGCACAGCCCTGGTATTTAGTTCCTTGTTTATGATACATTTTTATGGGTCTTGATTCTATGAATGGCTCCCAGGCCTCTTGTAAATTCTCTGCTTTAAAAAAATGAGTTAGTCTGCCACTTTCCACCAGAGAACAACAAGATAATTCACTAATTACCATTCCAAATAGAATTCAACAATATTTTTGTACTCAAGATGGCCTTACTGAAAATAATAAGTAGGTGACATCAGGGTTTAGGAAAGCTCTGTAGAGACCACCTTGGAAAACCCAATGTGGATTGGAGAACTGGGACTTCACTTAATTGAGCAAAATCAAACCACAGAAAAAGTATAGATTTTTATTCAACTTCAAGGTAGACATACAGGAGGCAATACTAGATGAAAACCAAGGATGCTAAACGAAAAACAACCCTTTGTGGGTGAGAGATGGGACTCATAGGATAAGAGCACTTGCTGATCTGCCACCGGAGGCATATTTGACTCCCAAAACTCATGGCAGGTGGATGACAACCACTTATAACTTCAGCTACAGTGGAATTGGCATTCTTTTATGGTTTCCTCAGGCACACAGGTGCATGTGTACATGTGTGTGTGTGTCTGCACACACACACCTATATAAATGAATCTAAAATTCCACAAAGAACACCTCTTTTATGTGGGTTAGTTTTTATAAGGTGGTGCTCCATGTTTTAATGTGTCACTGAACAATTGTCAATTTTCTTTTATTTTCCCTAAATTTTATTTTCCCTAAATATCTCAGAATTACTGTTCATTGATCTTTAGAGAAAGGGGTGTTAAAATGACTAGGAAGCTAGTCCTCCTATAAGTCCAAAAATAGCAAAATATGTCCAAGCTTGGGGAATATTAAGAAATCTAGTGCTAAGGATTATAAGACTGTGGGAAAATATTAAAGTACCTGTATCCACTGAACGTCCTGTGTGCATACTTTCCTTATTTTGTAGACAGGCTGCCATACTGTCTCTTGACAGGAACGGGACAATGAAAGTGTAGTTTTTGGTGTTTGTGAAGACATTCCTCGGCTTCCCTGTATGGAGTATTCATGAAAAATGTACTGTCAGAGCTAAAGGCTTTTCCCATGGATTAGTGACTTCTCAATGGAAAGCCCTGAAGTATGAATCATGTATGTCCTCTTGTTAGAAGAAGGGTTTGTAAATGAGAAGACTTTCACATGTCCTGTCTGGAGCTTAGTTCTCATTACCTTGGAGGATATTGTGAATAAGAAGATCTAGATCAGGTTGGCTTGCAGGCGTGTGTGTAGGGAATTGTCTTTATTGAAGACCCAGTCTAAAAGTATGCTGTCCCATTCCTTAGATTTGAACCTTGGACTATATGGAACTTTTTTCCTCTTCAACTGAACTAGCATGTTTAAAACTTTAGAAAGAGAATATAGAAAGCAAACTGGTGATTTGCACAACTAAGTTTTGGTTCAGCTTCTGATGCCTAGATTTTTTAAAGCCCATTTTAGGAAGAAATACAGCCCAGTATATCCTGGAGTTTTATACCTGGCCACTCCTTTGTGCAAATAGCTGACATCATCCTTGTGCTCCTCTATTGAGCTGTGTGTGCTTGCAGAAAAGAAGTGTGTTTTGATGAAACACCTAAATATAAATGAAGGATTCTTGATTTATAACCGCCATTTTGTCTCTTACATCTTCTTGCATGCTAAGATTGCAGCTATATATTACTGCAATGTCCAATTTATCTGGTGCAAGACATCAAATTTCATCTATGCTAGGCAACCACTTTTTCAACTAAGACACACCACCAGACACTCTAAGAAATCTTTTTAAATGCCTCATATGCATGCATGTTCTGTGAATCAATCATCTCCTTGCCCATTCTCCAGTGGACACCCATTTGTAATTATTTTGGAGAAACGTTTGCTACCTACCCATCAGCCTGTAAGGTCAATACTGGGCAAAGATAGGGGCAGGTGAATCCTGGGCACTGGCTGGCCAGCTAGTCTAACTGAAGTGCCAAGCTGAAGACTAAGCAAGAGACCATGCCTAAAAATAAGAGAGGAAGATATGTGATTGAAGAAGATAACCAAAGTTGGCATTGACCATCCACACAAGTCTACACAGTGAGCACACCCATCTAGGTATAGAAGGTTATTTATACAAACATAAAATTAAAAATTTTACATGTAAAAGCACAAGAAGATGTTGCTGATCTTCTCCTAGTCATGTCCTCTCCAATTTCTGCTCTAGTTACTCCACAGGAGAATGAGAACTGAGGATAGTCTCAGTCCCTCTATGAGTTCCCCCAACACTGACTGGCTTGGTGTTGTTGTTGTTGTAGTTTTAAATAAGCTCCCCATGTGGGCTATTAAATAAAGTAGGGACAAATGAGAGAAATTATACATCTGGTTTTCACTCCAGGACAAGTTGTTATGTTTGTTTGAATCTAATTTCCCTTTGTGCAAATCACTGAACCAAACCTCAGATTCTGTTAGTGCCAGGATGAGAATACTAACAGTGGATCCTTGATAATAAAATTGCTGGTTAACTCTAGGAAGGAAATGTGACCAATGTGGGCCACTGTCTACCTTGACTGACATTTCAAAGTCTTTGGATTGAACTGAGGAAAACATGATAAAGAACAGTGCTTCTTTCTAAAGTATCCTTCCATTCTGGATGCCTCCTGTATGCCCAAGAGTTTCCAATCATGGAAAGAAAAGAAGTGAGTATTTTGATGGAGAGTGTGATCTACTGGCTTGGGTAGGTGATGAAGAAATTAAAATTTGAAAAAAACGGACTCCCGACACATACACACACACACACACACACACACACACACACACACACACTTGCATGATGAGTTTCTCAGATTGACTTTGAGCTACCTATGGAGAGAAAAGATATTCAATGTAAGAAACCAATAAAAGTGAGACTGGGTAAGAGTAAGTACAAGATCTTTGAGTTTAAGAAGCAGGTAAGAAACCATAGCATAAGCCTGAGTAGGAAACCATTGGTCCAAATTTAAAAAAAAAAATTACAAAGAATCCAAAGAATTTTCTGGTGTCCTCTAATGGAGCCATGAAAGTACCAGCAAACACATCTGGGAACTAAACTGTGGTTCTCCAAATGATAGGCAACAAAAGTGCCTCTCAAATCACACATGGGTGTCCACTGGAGTGTAGACAAAAAGATGCCTGAGTCCCAGAAGAGGGATGCATATAAGGCATTTTGAAAAACCTCTCAGAGTGCCCAAATGCCACAGCTCAGTTAGGAAAGTGATTGAATCCCATGCATGAGGCCCTAGGTTTTAAACCTGGCACCAGATAAACAGGAAATGAGGGTACATACATGTAATCTCAGGATTAGGGAGGATCTTAGAGGTAAGATTGAGCTCTTAAACAGACCTTCATTCATTTAGGCATTTCATCAAGGCAGACTGTGCTTCTGCAAGCACAGATGGGAGGTCCATCAGTAAATTGGTTAGTGTAAATGCATGAGGAATTGAGTTTGTTATTTATAATTCAATGGATAAATAAGGCAATCCAGACACAAACTCAGTGCTAGGGAAGGGAAGACAGCTGGATCTTCAGAGCTTGCTGCCCAGAGAGCTTTGCAGGCTTGTTGTGTGTCAGATCAGGGAGAGACCCTGCCTCAAAAAATGGAGGATGCCTGAAGAGCATCAGCAAAGTTTGGTTGTTTCTTTGAACTCCAAATATACCTGCATACACATATACCTGCACTCACATGCACCTGCACATGCTCACACATGCATTTGCACATACATGTACCTGGACACACAAACACATGCATACACTTAGACCTGCACAAACATGCACCTGCACATGCTCACACATGCACCTGCACGTGTATACACATGCACCTTCATATAAAAGTATGTGTGTGCATATGCAAACATACAGAACACTCAAGTTCCACCTGAACTCCAGATTGCATAGCCATCAAACCACTCAGTTTCCTCTAGTCCTAAGCAACTCTGTCCCATTTTGTGCAAGCATCCCTATCCTAACTCTAACCATCTCATAGTGTGCTAGTAATAATTACTTGAGAAAATTCAGCTCTTATCCAAATTATCAAAGCTAGATCTGTTTCTATAGGGATAATAAGAAAAATAATATCTCTCTGCTAATACCAGGAACAGCGTTAAGCTTTTATAAGCAAAATATCCATAGACCTTTAGGTCTTGTGGAGTCTTCTGGTTTTGTTATAATTTTATGTTTATTATAATTTATGAATTATTTTCCTAATAAGATGTATTTTTATTTTACATAAATGAGTTTACATTATGCATGTCTGTAAATTATAATTGCTGAGGTTTATTAGCTATACATTTAATGAATTTTACTGTCATATTGTTGTCAGTTCATTACATGTAGCATTTGAGATCTAGAGTTGTAGCAATTGTACGATAGTGAGCTAACAATATTTTCCTTTTATCTTTCTTTCTATTATCTATTCTCTCTGTCTGTCTCTCTCTTTCTCTCTCTCTCTTTGTATGTGTGTGTATGTGCATGTATGTGTATGTGCGTGTGTGTTTGTTTGTGTGTGTGTATCATGGCATGCTTGTAGAGGTCAGAGGACAACTTTGGAAAGTCAGTTCTTTCCTTCTATCATGTGGGTCCTGGGGTTGAGTTCTGGTTGTTAGGTTTGCAGACAAATGCCCTTAAATGCTGAGCCTTCTTATCAGCTCAGAATGTAACAAACTTTCTCTTTACTAAGACCATTTTTTGGTTATTGTATCATTTTAAGACACTACACCATCTCCACTTACCTACTGAAGGCCAATCTCGAGTGGATCTTATTACTTTTTGTTGCAGTACTGGCACATGTTTACCTACACATTGTTGTGTATGTGTGGGCATGTGTTTGAATGTGTGTGAGTGTGTGTGTCAGTGTGTGTTAACGTGTTTGTGTTTGAATGTATGAAGGTACTTATATGTAAGTGTGTACATAGAGGCCAGAGGACCATCTCAGACACGATTCTTTACATTATACACATCTTGTATTCACTGACAGGATCTCTCATTTGACTTGGAAGTTACCAAGTAGGTTAGGTAGACAGCTGGTGAGCCCAGGTACATTCTTGTGTCCACTTTTCTATTTCTTGGCTGACCTACTATGATATCCTATCTGTCATACCCTCATGGAATATTTACATGTCATTGAATTGAATCTTAATTCCAGGTAGTTGTGACCTCAACACTCTATCCCTGGCCCTCAGGAAGAAAGATTTAACACAACAGTGAGCATACCAAGTACTATTTTCTTGGGAAGGACTGTATAACATCAAACTGTCTGAATGCTAGATGCATGTCCATGGAACTTTCTTCTGGGAATCAAACACAGAGTAATATATTTTTGACTGACTTAGTCTGCCAGGGATTAGGACACTTCTTCATAGATAAGGATGCTTAGCTGCCCTTTATAGGTAGTTCCAGCCTCGAGGTCCCTTGATGGTGATAATTCAATTTTGTGTAAGTTTTATGGGAGATTTATATGCATTAAGCCTCTGTCTAGTAGAGGAGGCTTTTCTTAAGTTTATTTCTGACAACAACAATCCTATTATTGAGTCTATCTCTAGCATTCATGAATAGCTTTCTAATATGATTCATGATAGACAAGGGCTAAGCTGTCCATGAAAGCTTGTCATATACTCTCTGAGTGTACCAGTTTCTCAATATCCCATAGTGGTCCTCTGTTAGATGGCCTGGCTCTGCCGTCCCCAAGCTGGTTGAACTTGGAGTGGTTGATGCACTTCTTGTGTCCACTTCTTATCACAAGATGGGTGTGAAATAAACTGGGATGCCCTTGTGTAGTGCTGTTAATGTTTCTCATGCTTCTCCTCCCTCCTGCAATGTATCCTCTTCATTGAAGATACGCTGTCTTTCCTGGCTCCAGGGATGTCATTATAATTAAATAATTTAGTTGACCAATAAAGCATAAGGAGACATAGTGCCAGCACAGGCTGATGATGTACAATATCTCCCTATGAGCTTGCCTCTTCACCATCCAAGTGATGACCTTCATAGACCACAGCCACAGATGACATAAGGACCTGACCAGCACTCATCCCACCACTAGGAGCTAAAGCCAGTCTAGATCAGCTGAACAAATTCAGAACTGACAGAGAAATGCTTCCTATTGGATGTTACTGGGAGGCTTAGGTTTAGGTAGATATTTAGCTAATACAAAGTTTAGTAAATTTTGAATCCTAGCTACATGAAATTTTCTTTATTCCTTTCTTTCTTCTTTCCTTCCCCACCCCCATGTCTCTGTCTGTCTCTCCGTCTCTCTGGGTTTTTGTCTGTTCCTGTCTCTCTGTCTTTGTTCCTGTCTCTTTGCTTTTCTATCTCTCCCTCTCCCCTCTCTTTCTGAAACAGAGACTTATGGAGCCTAAGATGCCCTCAAATTGTCTATTTAGTCGATGGTTAACTCAATACCTACTCTATCTGCTTCTTCCTCCCAAGTGTGAGGATTACTGGCCTGTATCATTCCACCTGGGTTTGCAGTTATGGCATCAAACCCATAGCTTTATGCATTCTAGGCAAACAATGTGCCAAACAGAGCCATATCCATAGGCCTTGGCTACAATTTTATTTTTCATATTAAAGGACACTTTCATTTTTCCTCTACTGTGCCCAATATAACATAACACCTATGAAATGGATATTTTGCTCATTCACAGCTTGCTCCTCTAGTGAAGCACTTGGGATTTTTAGTTTACCTCTGGAGAACTCTGCTTCAGTCAAGTTATGTGTCTTGAGTTTGACTGAACCTTGTCCAGGCATATCACATGATCCAAATTAATCTAATGAAAGGAAATCTTAGGGTTTGACAAGCAATTATTGTGAAAAGTGAACTGTGCTTCTTCTGGAGATGACTTAGTTTCTAAGATCCACCTCTCCATGGTAGCTAAAGCTTTTAGTGAATAGAGCTATCATTGAGGCAGAGATACAAAGAGAACAGAGACAGACTTCTAATAGCACTGAGTAACTTGAAGCAGCTGTGCTCCAAAGCGGAATGCTGTTGTGGTTTGAATAAGAATATAGAACCATAGGCTCATACATTTGAATGCTTAAACACAAGGAAATCGAACTATTTAAAAGAATTAGAAGTGTATTAGGAGGTGTAGCCTTGGTGGAAGAATCGTGATAGGCATTCAGGATTTCAAAGGTCCATACAAGGCCCAGAGTTATTCTCTCTGCCTCTTGATCAGAATGTAGCTCTCAGCTACTTCTCCAGCCCATGCTTGCATGCCACCATGCTCTCTGATGTGATGATAATAGACTAAGCCTTTGAAACTGTAAGCAGATACCTAATTAAATGCCTTGATCCTGGTGTCTTTTAATAGCAACAGAACAGTAACTAAGATAGATGCCTACAGATTCCCAATACTATGAACCAAACAGGACCACTGTGGATCGAGTTCAGTTCATATCAAGTATTTGACCCCTGGATACTATTCTAATACTGTGATTCCTTTGCTTTCGAGATAACCACTTCTTGCTTCTGGTGTGCCTTGTTTAGCTTTCTATTTCTATGAAAAGGGTCCACACTTCTTGTAGAAGCAGGAGATTACTTATGTTTGCATTAATGATTAAATAGAATGATCCATCCACCAGGAGCACATACACTTTCAGTAAAGTTTATGCTGTGAATGATACATTTTACAAGCCCCCAAAAGTTGTAATGTATAATAAGGCAGAAAATTTATTTCAGAAAAAAGTGAACTCACCTAAGAAACATGAATATGTGACCCAAGTTTCAGTTTTAGGTCCATTCCTCAATTTCAGTCTTCCCTACAGGTAGTACCTTCCTGAAGGCTTGCCTTGTAGAACATGCCAAGCCAGTGAGGTTGTGAACAGGGGGTAGTGGTAGGATCTGGTATTTTTCTCTTCTACTTCATCATCACATAATTTGTTGACAGCCTCATGGGAGGAGAGAGTTACTGATGCTGCTCATCTTCCTTTGAGATGGGTTTTAGATCCATTTGTGGACATCTAGCAGGTATGAAGGAAGTTGAAGGTTTAACCAAAAGAAGCCAGTGAGTGAACATAGATAAATGGGCTAAAGTCATTCCAAGGAAGTTAAGGTGAGTGTTATTGACATTGTGCCACAGTGCTTTGTTGGTTGTCTTACTTTTTTTTGTTTTTGTTTTATTACATTTTTGTTGCTATTGTTAAATACCCTGAGTAAAAGCAACTCTATAGGACAAAAAGCCTATTTTAATCATACAATTCCAGGTTACAGTCCATCATTATGGGGAAGTTAAGGCAGCAGGAATTTGAAGCTGTTTTTCCCTTCACAGTCAAGAGTGGAGAGAGAAGGAATGCATGTATGTTCCCCTGTGCTTGGCCTCCCATCTACTCTTAGGCATCGCCCTTCGGTTCACCTGCCTGGGTTAATGATAACTTTTCTAGCAGTTGACCTTGAACTTGCCTAGACATCCCCTCATACACTTAACTCTACAGCTCTTTCAGAGTTGGTTTCTCCCAAAATCTAACTGTGGCTATAATCATGGGCTCCTAGGTAATCTCTCATGAATACAGTATAATAATGGGACTAAGATAATTGGGGTTGTCTTTTATTTATTGTTATTATTTAAAAATAAATGTATGGCAGGGTGGTAGAAGACACCCAGTGTATTACTGAGGCAGGTGCTACTACAATACACAAATGTGTGATGGAGAGGTGTGTTCTATGGGAGAGTTTAAACTGGAGACATGATGGCAGTGACAGGTGAGAGTGAGGGATGAGGTTGACATGCTGTCATTATCAAGTAGGGTTGGTAGGATGGGCAACAGTGGAGGCTGGAGATGAGATAAGATTGGATTTCTGGATTGAATCACCTTGAAGGGCTGTTGAGATCCTCAATGCCTAGAGGCCATGTAAGAGTCTGTGGTCCATATGCTGTTGCCTTAAGCTTTAATGAAGTCCAACATCCATATAGATGTATGAAATCTGTGCTTCTGCCTGCTGCCTTGGTGATGTCCTTGGGCTTTGCTGCCTTTGGGGGCCATGTTGATGTGAGTGACATGCGTAGTCTCTTAAGGCCCATTGTCTATGCATCCAGAAGACAATGAGAACCACTAGTGGGTCAGTGATCCTGATACAGCCAGAGGCTGTGTTGTTGTCTGCAGCCCATGTTACTACCAAAGCCCATGCAGATATTGGATGTTTGTAGTCTAAGCTGATGGTCTGAACATGTTGATGTTTGTGGGCATGGCAAAGCTAGGAGAATTGGACCCACCCCTGTAAGGCAGCTGTCCCTGTTCCTTGACAGTAGGAGCGAAGTGGCTCTGGTGGTGGCATGGGTGTGGGAGAGCTGGCTTCATCCCTCAATAGTTTGATGGTTTCTGACATAGATGCAGGTAGAGAAAGACTCATCTCCCTTGGGAGGCTGGCCACTAAGCATTTGGCCATGCTCCAGTGAGTATATGGACAACACAAATGGCAAATGGACTTGTTTTTTCTTTTTGTCCTCATTTCTTCTTCTTCTTATTTTGAGTGGGGGTTACAGGGACATAGGAAGACTGAGAGGTGGGCATGGTTGAGGTACATGATCATATGAGATTCTGAAATAATCAAAAAATAAATACATAAAAGTGAATTTTACATAACCATTTTTTCAATAAACACTTCAGTATTGCATAGTTTAGTTACAGTGTTCAGTATGCACTAGCTGTATTTAGCCCTGAAATATGTTCATCAAAGTTTGATGCCCTTAAGGGAGGTGTTCTCCTTTCTCTTACAGTCTCTGGCAACATTCAATCTATTTTTTCAGTCTCGATGGTTTTGTCTAGTGAAGGTACAGTTGTTTAACTTAACATTGCGATTTCCAGATCCCTTCATGTTCAATGTATCATTACTGAATTACCCTTTATGGCTAAGGATATTCCATTTTATGGGTATACCTTATGTGCTTATCCATTCATCTACTGACTAAGGAGTTCTTTCCATCTCCTGGCTGTTTCGAGTAGTTCTATGGTTCTATGAACATTATTTCATATATACTTGTTTGAGTTCATGTCTTCAATTCATTCAGATATACACACAGGAATGGCCTTATTAGTTCATATGGTCCATTTTATATAAGTCTTTAGGAAAGTACCTGTTTGTTTTTCAGAGACATGTTATTTTGTTTGACTGTTATTATGGAGACTTATAGGCTGCCGTGTATTCTCTGTGGCAAAATAGGAATATATGAATGCGTGGCGCTAAGAAGTGGTCGTCAAACTAAGGGCAGCTCCAGATAAATGTCTATAGGATCTGGGGTTTCCAGTTTTTTTTTTCAACCACTAGTGGTGTTCAGCTGAGAACAATGCAGAGAAGGGATACTCCCACCATGCACAGAGTCCAGTCGTGGTGAATGAAAGGGATGCATGGTTGGGTACCAGTCAGAGTGACGTGATGGGTGATGGTTCTTCCCGAGAAAGAGCCATGCTCACCTTCTGCCTTTTATGTACCAGTGCCATTTTCCCCCTCAGAGACACACACATTACTCTCTGCCTGCTGATTCTCAGCCATTCTCTGGCCTGCTCCTGTCACTTGTAGGAATTTGGCTGTCAGGGAAGCAGCCAGCAGGCCATTTTAAAAGCCACTGCAAACTTTCATTGCTAACTTGTACTTGGAGTAACTTTCAGAGAAAGGGTTATAAATAAAATGCACGCATCAATCTGGTCCTCGCAACAGGAAGGCAATTCCATGCCGTGGTTACAGATAAAACATGTCTTGCCGTGCACAGTGAGCTCTTCGCCTTGCTTGCGTTTTATTTCCCATCACAATCTAAGTTATGGCAGATGAAGCTGTTCACAAGGTGTGGGCTCAGGCAACCCTTTGCAGTCCACACTCGAGCACTGTGGTGAGTTTTGGAAGGTCTAACTTTGCTATCTTTGATATTCTATGGAGCAGGGATGGGTTGCAGAAATCTCAAGGAAGGGTTGAGTCTGGTTAGATTCTTCAACTTTGTTCAGCCTTTTGGAACCAAAAACTGAATCTTAAAGTGCTTTGTGACTCAGGGAGCTAGGGAGATGGGTTAGTTGATAAGGTTTATGCTACACAAGCATGAGGACCTGAGTTTAGATTCCCAGAACTCATAAAAATTGCTGAGTGGCAGCAATGTACTTGCAATCCTGGCACTAAGAGTGTAGAAAAAGACATATCCTTGGGCTTACTTCCCAGCAAATCAAATATTAGGGTTCAAGCTTCACTGAAGGAAGACCCTAGACACAAAGAGTACCGGAAAGTAAGGATCATTCATTCTGCAGAAATTAGCATTTATCAACATGGCAATGACTTGAGGGGCTGGCAGAGCCTTCTCATGCAGGCCTACAAGAATTTTCTAGAAGGGTTAGGTAACCTCTAATATGATTGGTAGGGGGGCAAAGCAGTGACATTAGTACAATTTTGATTGGCTACTACTTTAGTTTCATTATATTTGGTGAGACCTTGAAGAATTTTGGAAACCGGCCATTCTGGCCTTGTTCTTTGGACCTTTTGCAGGGAGCTCTAGATTTGTTGAGAGACCGGGTTTCCAAAAATATGAAGATGAGTATAAGATGACATTCAATGTTGACCTTCATATGTTTCTCTCTCTCTCTCTCTCTCTCTCTCTCTCTCTCTCTCTCTCTCTCTCTCTCTCTCTCTCTGTATGTGTGTGTGTGTGTGAGAGAGAGAGAGAGAGAGAGAGAGAGAGAGAGAGAGAGAGAGAGAGACTGACTAACACATACAGAGGGCTGTGTTGGTACTAGTATGAATGAAGGATGCTACTGCTTCTGTGGATGGTCCTTACCATTACTCAAAATGCAGATCTGCTGTTAGAATTGTGTGTTGTATTCTAATTTCTTTCACATAATCAACATGAGTCCAATACTGTTATTTCCCTTTCACATATGGAACCTGGTATGTTCTCACATAAGACCACATCTGGTAAGTGGCAGTATGAAGTGACTGGTAGGAGACAAGACAAAACCTTCAGCCTTGTCATGCTCAGAGCCCTGGGACTCTCTTAACCTACTTGGTTAAAATAAAACCATCTTTATCTGCTGAGGCATCTCACCAGCCCTGGATTTTATTTTTAAAATAAAAATAGGTTTTAGTATGCTAATTACATTTTAGTTATTTTCTAAGCATACGGGATAAAACTGTGTCATGATAATAATGAATTTTTTCACCTACTATTTTCACATTTATTTTTCTTATAGTTTTTTTTTTAAAGCCAACAAGTTTTTAAAATGCCTTACCATTACTCAAAATGCAGATCTGCTGTAGAATTGTGTGTTGTATTCTAATTTCTTTCACATAATCAACATGAGTCCAATACTGTTATTTCCCTTTCACATATGGAACCTGGTATGTTTCTCACATAAGACCACATCTGGTAAGTGGCAGTATGAAGTGACTGGTAGGAGACAAGACAAAACCTTCAGCCTTGTCATGCTCAGAGCCCTGGGACTCTCTTAACCTACTTGGTTAAAATAAAACCATCTTTATCTGCTGAGGCATCTCACCAGCCCTGGATTTTATTTTTAAAATAAAAATAGGTTTTAGTATGCTAATTACATTTTAGTTATTTTCTAAGCATACGGGATAAAACTGTGTCATGATAATAATGAATTTTTTCACCTACTATTTTCACATTTATTTTTCTTATAGTTTTTTTTTTAAAGCCAACAAGTTTTTAAAATCTTTTCCTTGAGGAGGACGTTTTAAACCTGATATTTTACATTTTATACTAACGTTTCAAAAGTATTATATGTAGATCTTAGAGAATTAGTAACAAAAGTCACATTGTTCCTTTCTCCCAAACCACTTTGTTTTAAGTACTTTGGACTTCGATGTGACAGTAGGCCTGATAGAAACAACTGGTGGGGAGGAGGGGCGTGGATTGTGGTTTCAGAGCTTTTGTTGTCTAGTCATTTCGAGCCATGTGTTTGGCTGATAACACCATGGCTGCAGTGTGTTGCACAGTTGGCCTTTTCTTCTAAGAACCCTAGAGTCAGAAGATGCTAAGGTTTGCGTTTTCTCCTCCCTCTGCTTCTTTTGCTCTGAGCCTGCAGCACATGGAGCTCTTTCCCACACATAGAACTCTTCTTCCCCTAGTTAATTCCTTCAGCAAAGGTGCCATACCCAGAGGTGTGTCCCAGCAGTCTCCTAACTGAAATCTCAATCCAGCTATGTTGTGGATCAGCATTACTTATCTCTTCCTCCCCTGGAGGCAGCATTATACACAGCAGCCAGTATGTCTTCTGCTTTAGGATCCCAGCACAGTTCATCTGACATGGTTGTTCTCTGGGTAAAGACTGCTTAGCACACTGTAGAGTGCTTACTATTCAGGCCCTTTCCCACTAGACACCAGAAGCACATTGCTCCTCCCACATAGGTGTTGCCAACCATGGCCACTCATCTCTTGGTAACAGAAATAACATGTTTGAGAATTATAGTTCTAGACATTTAAAACTACACATTTCAAATTGAAGACTTAATGGAAAAGTCACAGATTATTGAGCACATGGGGAGTGACGTGGAAAAGAAATAAAAATTAATTATAGAAAAGAAACTAAGTGCTTGGATGGAGCAGGCAAGTGAAGCATACAAATTGAACTCTATTATCTTTTCCTGAGCAGTCTGTTTGGATTTGGAAGGCCTAAGGACCAACGTAGACAAAGCATCCTTGAGTTCTGTTTGCTTTTCCTGTTAGGTTTATAGCATTGTTTCTCAGAGAGTGGGCATTTATCCTTAGTAAGAGCACAGAGAGCATGTGTCCTGGATCAATAACACAAAGAAGGGAATCAGTGTGAGATGCAGAGTTAGGAAGGGAGGCAGGCAGGCAGTGCAGGCAGCAAATGCCTTGGGATCCAGGAACACTCAGCTAGCAAAGGTAGGGGGAGATATGTGGTTCTGGAACTCAGACAGATATCATGATGGAGGGCTTTGCAAGTTTGGTAAGACTAAATTTAAACCCTGACTAGTATGCTTGCTGCCAGGCTTGAACGCACACACACACACACACACACACACACACACACACACACACACACCATTAATTAATTAATTAATTAATTAATTAATTAAACAAGTAAGTAAATAGATATAATCAAAATCTGCTTATACAGTTAGGCATAAAACTTGTGAGATCTTATTTTACCTTCCTGTAAAAACAAAACAAAACAAAACTGCATGTTCTATACTTGTGAGGTAGGAAGGATGCTCAGGAGTATGGCTTGGGGGGTGGGCAGTTGCCTACCTTGTGACTCTTTGCAACATACCCATGTCCTCTAACACCTCCTCATTTTATTTGTTTCATTGGGAATGTAGACACCATTCCCTACATGAGTCTCATGGAATGGCCAGCCAGGGCACATAGCAGAGTCTAGGATGTGAGAGCTGGAATCTAGTAAGTGATCAATTATTGCTAACTGATATAGGCTGAACACCTATAATCTGAGCCTCTAAGATATCAGGAGTCCCAGAATCTTAAATCTTTTCTTGTTGTTACTCCTGTTAATTTTACTACTGTGGTGTGGTGAGTCTTGAAGCTAAGGTCTCATGCCTATGAGGTAAGAACTTACCACTGAGCTAGAATCCCAGTCCCTGAGACCTTTTGAGAATCAACATGACACAAGTAAAAAATTGCAAATCTGACTTCATATGAGGGATCATACTGAACATGTAATGCAATGAAAACATGTAAAATGAGCTTCAGTTTATGTGTTTAAAGATTACGGGAAACATTTTGGATATATACATATATACACATACACACACAAAATTCACACACACACACACATATATATATATATGCATGTGTGTGTGTGTGTGTGTGTATGTGTGTGTGAACTTTGTTTTTGTATATGAGTTCCATCTCCAGGATGTATGTGTGTATATACATAATACATACACACACATTTGTACATATATGTACATACATATATGCCTATTTCTACACATAGTAAATAATAAGAAACATAGATTATTCCAAGGAATTCAAAAGTGAGAGTCTCAGCCTACACTGTTACCATCAGGATGATGTCTGTGGAGTGCTGACAAATTCAAAAGAAAGAAAACAACCCCAATGCTTTTCCTGGAATGTACTGAAGAGTCTCATGAAGAGCAATGGCAGACACCCTGCCTGCCCACTCTGCTGCTCTCTTTTACTGCCTCTCAACTTCTATGCTTGCTTTCTTTCTTTCCATTTAATCTTCTCTCTCTCTTTGCTATAATCCTCAGAGCTCAGGAGAGAGAGAACGAACCCTAACACAACACAATTTATTTTCCCCACACTACGTTCTGTTTTAATAATTATCATATCGACTCTGAATTTATTACAGTACAAGGATGACTTTATATGGAATCTCATGAATTTAAACATTAATGTAAGATAAATTAGTTTTAAATTGAATTCCTCGAATGCAATTGAATGTGTTTCCGTACGATGAATAAGGAATTTTCCAAATAAAATCTAAATCTCTGATGTTTCATTTTGGAAGCAGGTGGAAGAAATATGTGGGGATATTTGATAAGGTTGAAATATGATTACGTTGCAATAGATTAGTCATGTGCTATAAACTATTTCTTTAGAACTGGGGAAAAAGCATTTGGAATAGAGTTTAGCAGAGAAAACAAGATATCTATGTATAGCTTTATTAAGTCTCATTACTTGCAACTAAACATAAGCTGTTGTACAGTATTTCTCTAAAAAGGACAGGGTTCTTTACATTTTTAAGAATCAACTTCCCTTGTTGTTGTTGTTGTTGCTCTCTCTCCATGCATGGCTACATGTGAATGTGTACATGCATGTGTATATGCATGTACAAAAGCACAACTGTGTACATTCATATGTGAAAGCCAGTTGTTTTTTTTTTCAGAATGTAAGCCACATCATTTTATAAGACTGTTTTTTTCTGTTTGTTTGTTTGTTTGTTTGTTTTGCAATTTTGTGTTATTAGAAGTCATTTCACTTATATATTCCCGTAACAGAACAATTGTAGTAGGCTTTCCTGGAGGCCCGTGCCCTATCTAGCCTCAGGTTCCTGGCCAGTTAAGCAATGTCAGGTATGAATCCCAGGTCATCAAGTCGACCTAAATCTAGCCAAAAAGTGGTTGTTTACTCCCAACATTTGTGCACTATTTCAGCAGTGTATCTCGGAGGTAGGTCACTGTTAAAGGTTTGTAGCTAGGTAATACTGATGTTTACCTTCCTCCTCTGGTAGCATGCAGAGTAGAAGTAAAATAACACATCATTAATTAGTTGATTAATTAATTTAATTAATTTACATCTTCATCACAGCTTCTTCTCCCTCATCTCCTCCCAGTCCCTTCCTTTCACCTCCCCTTTGCCCCATTCTCCCCCTCCTCTCTTTCTCCTCAGAAAGGGGGAGTCCTCCCATGGATATCAACTTACATTAGCATATCAAGTTGCAGTAAGACTAGGTGCATCTTCTCCTATTGAGGCTAGACAAGGCAGCCCCAATTAGGGGAAAGAGTGTAAAAGGCAGGGAACAGAGTCAAAGACAGATCCTGCTCCTGCTGTTAGGAGTCTCACATGAAGACCAAGCTGCACATCTGTTACATATGTGCAGAGGGCCTAGGTCAGTCCTATGCAAGTTCTCTGGTTGTTATTGCAGGCTCTGTGGGCCCCTATGGACCTAGGTTAATTGATTCTGTGGTTTTCCTTATAGTGTTCTTGATCTCTTTGGCTCCTACAATCCTTTCCTCCTCCTCTTCCACAGGATTCCCCAAGCCCCACCTAATGTTTGGCTGTGGGTCTCCTGATATGTTTCCATCAGTTGTTGGGTGAAGCCACTCAGATGACAGTTATGCTATGCTCCTATTTGGTGTTCCTTGTGTTTGCAGGCCTCCATATAAACAGACAGAGTTTTGAAGGAGGACATGGAGCACAGGGTATGGGATGCAGTTTACCACTGTTGTGTAATGCTTTCTGAATTTTTTGCATTTTATTCTAATTAATTGTGTCTATGTGTGTAAATCTGTAAATTAGTATGTGCAAGTGTCTGAAGAAGCCAG
Source organism: Arvicanthis niloticus (assembly GCF_011762505.2). Lineage (NCBI taxonomy): Eukaryota > Metazoa > Chordata > Mammalia > Rodentia > Muridae > Arvicanthis > Arvicanthis niloticus. The sequence goes on from NC_047663.1 coordinate 96,283,977, forward strand.
AATAGCATGTCAGATCCCCTGGAGTTACAGTTATTGATAGTTGTGAGCCACTCAGTACAGGCACTATGAAGCAAACTCTAGTACTGTGAAAGAGTTTGACCACTGAGCTGTGGGTTAGGCTGATGGGCCAGTGAGCCCAGAGATTTTCCTGTGTCATGGGCTTAGCAACTGTATTGTGAACATGCAACACCAAGGCTAGCTTTTGATTTTTTTTTCCTTAACATGGGTTCTGAGAACTTAACTCAATCCTTTGTGCTTGTTTGCCTGTACTAACCAAGCTGCCTCGAAAGCCCATTGCTATCCCCCCAACCCACCTAAAGCTCCTTTGCTGTTAAACTTCTCCCAGTATGATTTACCAGGAATACTAAGAAGTCTCTTCCACAAAGTAGGCCAACAGGTAGCTGCCACTGCTGAAGAAAAGGCTTCTATTAAAGAAGAAATGGAAAAGACATGTTCTGCACCTTATCAGACTTGGAATTATATCAGGGATAGAAATGCTTATTGGCATGGCCAGGGCCTTTGCTCAGTTGCTGGAAATGTATTATGGGGAGGGTGCAGCTGAGGTCTTACCAATATTATTTATCACACTTCAATAGGGTGATCTTTTCAAAGTCTGGATGTGACCATGGCATTCCTCTGCTCTCCTGTGCTTTCAAAATGCTGTCTAAATGCCTCTTGGATCGCAACACTCAGGGCATCCAACCTTCATTGGATTTAGCCTCCTCCCTGTCTTCAAGCCCATGAAGTCTCTTCTAATCGTTAAGGACCATCCTCTCTCCCACCAATGTATGCCATCTACGGACTCACTCACCTGTGTGAGAACGTTCCTCACTTTGTTGATCCAATGATCATGGTCTTAGTATTCTGGCCAAACTTCTCCAGGCCAAATGACCTCCGTGAAACTTCAGACTGTCAGCTTGATCACTGCCCCTACTGGCATGTTCTGCTCCTCTCCAAGGCAAAATTGTGGTGTACTTTTCCTTCTGTTTAGAGACAATTGTCACTAATGGCTCTGTTACCACTGAGTGGCATGGTCTGTCTGACTTTGGAAGATTGGCCCTCCACCTCCCTGCTTTCTAGTTCTATGCTGGGATACAGTAGGTCCATGAGAAGTGAGCAAAAGTCTCTATCATGCAGATCTGAGGAGCCAACAGTAAAGAAAGGAAAGAATCTATAAGCTGTCTTAAATTATTTGAAGTAAACAGGTAGGTAAGCGACCCTCAGGTGACATCCTGTCACCACCCCCTGCTCCTAGTTTGGTCCTGTAGGTAATTTTCTAATGAATAAAAGGAAGTAAAAATATTAAGAAACTAGTGGAGTCCTAGATGTACTAAGAGCCCAACAGCAGGAAGATGATGCAATGGTGAAATACATGAAGGAAAACAGTGGTAAAGAAAGAAACCAGCAAGGCCCATAGCTAGACATTATCTTCTTTAGCACATGTGTAAGAGAGCAATATTTTGTGATGAAGTAAAATCAGCATATATGTGGAGACGGGTTGTGTGTGTGTGTGTGTGTGTATGTGTGTGTGTGTGTATAGATCAGATACACACTAACACAAATATATATATGTGACCTGAAGCAAAAAAGATGCCTAGGTAGCTTTTTAATCCATCCATATTATGAAATTTTATTTAACCATTAAAAAACTCAACTTGTACAAGTGAAGTGGCTCATCTTAAAAAGGGGGATTGTTCCCAAGCCTGTAGGCCTGAGTTTGATTCCTGGGTCCCACACAGTGAAATATGAACCAACTGCTCAAGATATCTTCTTATTGGTTATCCAGTACCAAATTGTCAGCCCTGAAAACATACCTTATACAGAACAAATATGCAGTACTTATGAATATATGTATGTATATGCATGAAATAATTTGTAAAAGAACAAGGAGATGTATATGCCATTGCTTAGAGGAATGAAAGGGAAGGGAGAAATGTTGTAATTGTATTATAATCTCTCTCCAGAAGGAAAACAGAAATAAAAAAGTTGTCCCCTGACCTCCATACATACAATGTTGTTCCTGTATGTGTGCACATATACCCAAAGCATAAATAAACATATGCATACCCAATAAATAAATGAATGTAACTTTTAAAATGAATAACAAATTAATGCATGGATACTAGTATAGAATAATGCCAAGAACTGTATGTAAGATGAATGCCAAAATTTGCATAATTTAAAACAATATAAATGATTTCTCTTTAAGTGCATATAGATAGGGGGAATGAAAGAAAGTCTGCATGTTCATTCTAATATATACAGCAAGCAGACTGAAACTGTAGCCACTCCTTACTCTTCTAAGTTCCTGGATTCAAGGTTGACAAGGTAGCCTCTTCTTTATATTTGAATTTTAAGAACTCACACAAAGTTATAATAGATCAATAAAAAATTACCACAGAAACCCTGGTAAGATCTTAGAAAAATTAGCCAAACAAGTCACACAGTCTGTGCAGGGTTTCTTAGCTTGCAGGAGAGGTATGGCAATGCCTGGAAATATGGTCCTAGCTATGTAGAAGACGAGGTATTGGGATAGAGACAGGAAGACTGCTGATCACCACAGAGTGCATAGAGGAACACCCACAATAGACACAACCAATCCCCATTGCCCACAGTGCTACCACTGAGAGCATCTGCTCTTCCATGGTATGATGATGCCCTGTCTTAAGATGAGGAGTGTCATAGAGTTCCCAATAAGCCTGCCATTATTGTGACTCCACAACATCTAGGTCACTCATAAACTCTTCTTAGAGGTCATTATATAGCCTGGGTAGGTGAGAGTTTAACACTGCATTGGTTACCTTTCTTGTAGAGGAAATATAATCCATCCTGAGTAGAGGAAGGAGTGGGGGGCATTCTATCACATCTCATCTTCAGTTGGCAATCAGAGAATGAACTTCAGGAAGTGGGACTGGGCTATAAAACCTCAAGACCAACTCCAGTGCCTCACTTTCTCCAGCAAGGCTCCTCCTTCTAGAGTTCCCATAACCGTTCACATCTGTACCACAATATGGAAGGTATGTACCACAGAACTTATAGGGAATAGTTCACATTCAAACCTTGACAAGCACTCTGGTTGAACCTGTGCAGGAGTATCTTAGGCAAACATGAAGACTTTATTGAGCTGGAGGGTCTAAAGACTTCCTGTAGGACACACAATCTATTCCTTCTTGATGTGCCACCAAAGCCTTCCCCAGATCTCCCCCATAGTTTGTCTTCCAAACAAATTTATCTGAAATCGAATCAACTGTAGTAGTGGAAGGGTCCAGCACTCCGTTCTCATTAGGTGCATCTTATTTGCACTTAGTCTTCTCATCATTATCTCATTAGCATATGCAAAAGCAGAGGGTGAGAGAGCCATCCATACAAATTCGTCTTAACTTCAACCTCACCTCAGCTTCATCAAATTTTAATGACTTATCTGAACTCAGAAAGTTACTCTCCTTTGTCTATGTTGCTTGTCCAAGTGTGCAGCTAAGGGGACAAATGACCTCTAGATTTTACTGTTAACATATTCTAGTTCTGTTATTCAACCATACACTAAAAATACCCTGAAACACATTTAACATTTAGCAGCTAATGACACCTACAAATACCCTCCAATGATATAAGCATCACATAACCCTAAAATAGCCTAATGCATGGACTTTATTTTCTAATTAACCTATCTATGCTTGGGTGACTTTGATGTATTTCTTTGAGATATATATTCACAGTTGTTAGTTTTCTACCACACAGGGTATGAAGTTCTATCTCAGGCATTAGGGCTTAACAGCAAATGTCTTTACCTGCTGAGTCACTTGCTGGCCCTAATGAATATTTTCTTTAATACAAATTATTAAAGAGTATTTCTTTAATACAAAGATAATAACTTTAATCCAAGGATGATAACTAATTCATGTTTATTAGCCTTATTATTTTTGTTGTCTCTGGTATTTGAGAGGAGTAGTTATTGGTTGCTACCTAGTCTACGTCTCTGAGAAGAATGGTCAGCAAAAGAGAGGACACAACAAGCCCACAGCTGCTTATTCCAAGGCTATATCCTTTATGCAGTAAACAGAACAAAGACTATTGAAGTTTCACTTTCAAAACAGAACCTAACGTTCCCTCCAAGGAGGCAACATAAAATTACTGTCATAAAACTGGGAGAAGGTTGCTAGTGGGAATTTACTGAATGGTATCACTAATTAAATAAGACACTTTGAAATTAATTGACAGCCTACACTTAAGAATATAATTGCATATTAATCAACCATTTGTAGACAAAAGTTCAATGCTATTTATTATGTGAGGATAAAACTTTCTCCCCCAGATTTCAAAGCTAGGGATTCAACTCCATTCATTAAATCATCTCCAGAAATGACTCTACTGTATTTGTGTTTGAGATGCCCCAGTGAATAAATAAGCAGAAGATTCTGAGGGGGGGAATGGTGCCTGGGGATTTATCATGAAAAGAGCAATTGCAGACATATGTCATATGTCATTACTGGAGAGTTGGTGACGGTGCTATTCATTATGTGGTTTCAGAGGGTTCTGAATTGAGGAATGGATTATTGGAAGTGGATGATTTCCCCAGATTGCTCCTTAATAGTGACTAAGGGGTCGGCGTTGCTCACATTTGCAATGAAAATGGGGCCAAATCCCAGCAGCAGCTGATGGAAATGAAATGTAAGGTCCATTGGGTATCGACTTGAGATGCTGCCTAATTGTGCTCCTCTGGCTTGGTATAAATGTCCTGGGGTCTCAAAGGTTGTGGTGGTCTCAGCAACTGCAACGGCCGTAAAGAGAGGGCTCTTTGGTCCTTCACCTCTGAGCTTCTTCCAGCCTCCTGACTGCAGTGGGTATACACAGAAGTCATTACTTTGCCAACCAAAAAAGAAAAAGGAAAAAGAAATTTCTCCACAAGCGCTTTCCCATTGCTGGGAACTCAGTGACATCATCCCTTGTGGAATAGTCTTGATCTATCCTGAGTGACCTCAATTCCCCTCTGAATGAGCAGCCTGCTGCTGTGTTCATTTATATAGTCATTACAGAGTCCTATTCCCTACTAGGTGCTGACATTCAAGTTATGAGCAAGCAAGCATCTCAGTGATCCTGGGGTCCAGAAGAGAGTCATGCCTGTATATGACTCAGTTCTCCTCACATTCTTTACCAGAGCTGACAGCTTGTGTGTGGTGTGTCTGTGAATGTTTTTCTCTGTGTGTACATATGTATGAGAAGGCCAGAATTCAACCTTGAATAACATTTTCATGTGTCATGGTCTTTTTCTTTGGAGAAAAATCTCTTGTTATCTTGAGAATTACTGATTAGGCTGGCCTGATATCCAGCAATCTAAGGAATATACCTATCATCTCAACCTCACCAGGGCTGGGATCACTATGTCCAGCTGTTTAATATGGCAAGAGCTTTATTGACTTAGCCATGTCCTCTCTGTTTCTCTTGAAACTTATTTTAACAGCCACATCCCTTTTTTTCCCATCATGTATCGTGTCTGGCATCTCCCACCAGCCTCCTTATTTTCTCTTCACTGAACTCATAACTGTCTGTGTAATGTTTATTTACATGCCTGTTACCTCTCTTTCTCTCTCTAGAAGGGACATATCCTCTAATCAGGGATATTTTAGCATCAGTATCTTGACTTTAGTTCATACTCAGTAATTATTTGTTGCTTATGGACAGTATAAGGCAAGGGAACAGAAGGGAGAATATAAAGTGAAGAGGGCTTGAAGGTTCAAGAAACATCTGTAGACCTGATTCTGCACATAATGAGTGTGTAGCAAGTATGTGGGAGGGGGCCAGAAGAGGTGATTCTAAAAAGAGATAAGCACAGGATGGTGAGGCGAAATTGATGAACTGAATGCAAACACAGGTAAGTATGTCTGGCTTCTCCTTGGAGAAGAGGAGGGCAATACAGGAAGAGGGTAGAAAATGGCCAGAGTTTTGCAATATGAATGACCTTTAAAACCACTGGAAGAATTCAGTGATCTAGAGAGGAAAAGCCTAGCAAGGCCTCGATAGGATGTTTGTGTTCTTACGAGGGAAGGGGGAGAGGATGGCCACAGCAATGCCTGTATAGAGTAGAGCTCTCAGGACTTTTGAGGAGTGAGTGAATTTATGAATAGAGAACAGTAGGCAATTTTTTTATTTGTGAGACATGGTCTCAGGTAACCTAGACAAGGCTTGAAATCCCTATGTCCCAGAGCAAGTCTTTGAACTCCAGAACTTCCTGCCTTTACCTCAGGAGTTCTGGGATTACAGGTATGCAATGCTATGTTCAACTTAATGCAGTGCTGAGGGTGGAAACCAGAGCTATGAGCTTGCTAGTTCAGTACTCTTTCATCAAAGCCATATGTTCATCTATCTATCTATCTATCTATCTATCTATCTATCTATCTATCTATCTATCTATCTATACATCCATCATCTATCTATTGTCTGTCTATCTATCTATCTATCCATCCATCATCTATCTATTATCTATCTGTCTATCTGATATTTTTCATAAGAACACTTGCTGAACAAGGAGAATTTTAAGACAGGGGTGATAAATTGTATGTTGTCCCTCCTTATTAGTTCCTGACATTCTTGTGTAAAACAGGAACATTCTTCCCCAGTGTGAGAGTTCTAGGGAGAGGCAACTGTACAGGATGCTGGCCACCTTGACTCTCAGAGTCACACTTTCAGGGTCCTTCTGGGTATGTGTATCTGAAAACCAAAATTCTCTTTAAAAATTAACTCAAAACACAGATAATCGTAAGATATTTCCACTATGGAACAAGTCCAACCAAGATAGTTCCAGGATTCTCATCTTGTACTTTTCCAAATTTCAAAACTCAGAGATAGCCTGGCTGTGTGGATGCAAAAGGCTCATTAATACCATCTCCTTCATAATCAGAATAGGAAATAAGGTTGTGTTTGTTTTAATCAGAATTGGCCAAGCTTCAGTGCCAGGAAGACTTTTAGATCTTAGTGGCTTCAAGATGTTAAGCAGTGTAGCTGATTATCTGTGGTGTGAAGTGTCAAAAGTTCTGCTATTATCTGTGTTCACACATGAGATGTGTTCATGCAAGAGAACGTGATACACGGCCAACTTGTCCTACAGTGTGATGCACTTTCCAGGCTCCTCCCATCTCTACCCTGATAGTGCAAAGAATGGGAGAATATTGGGATTTAGGTCTGGTGGGACATAGAAAAGTGCATCTACTTTTACCATTTTGCCAGAAGGCAATCATCCAATTACTCCTAATTCCCAAAGGAGATAGAAAAACAAACCATCTGAAGGAAAAATAAATCTGGTGTCTTTTGTCATGTTGCCATTCTGATTCTGGTGAGTTTTAATTCAAAGGAGTGTGGGGCAATGGGGCAGTGGGCTGTGAGAAGCAGCTGGGTGCTTTGGTCGAGCATGAGCTTGGAAACCCCCCACCCCCACCCCCCGCACCATTATTTGATGGCAGGAGTTCAGCTCTGCTCCCAGGCCCTGGTTCTTTTCATTTAGCTTCAGCTCTCTCCACAACCTCTCTCACAGAGAGGTCTATGGACATCAGTCTGAGAGGAACAGGCCTCAGGCCCTAGAGAGATTTACATACTAATGAGTTGCCTGAAGGCCAGAGGGCAGAGCCAATTAAGCATTCTTCCCCAACCCCTCCCCCTCTCTCCCTTCCTATTTAACTCAGGTCTGCTCTGGGTTGGGGGGGAGGGGTGTGCATCCAGATCCATCCACCATCCACCAAGCCAGTAAAAACCCATGCACTTTCTCATGTCATTGCCCCCACCCCCACCCCAGCACTGTGAGGAACCTTGGAGAAGCCTTTAATGAGCCACTGTAGCCACAGCCACCGGGCTTAACTTCCTCCTGGAGGAACCCTCAGCATTCCCAGCCACCTTACCTACAAAGGAGTTTTAACTTGCATTTCTTTGGAGGGACAGGATGTTGTACACTTTAAAAAGTATTTATTAGACGCTTGTATTTCATCTTTTAAGAACTACCTGCATACCTCATTGACCCATTTATTGACTGGCAGATACTTTGGTTAATTTTTGGAGTTTTGTTTATACTCTAAGTATTGACTCCTTTGTTTGAAGGATAGGTGGACAAGGTTTTCAACCATTCTGCAGGCTGTGAAACCAAGGCTTATAAAAAAAGCAAATATTTTGCATTGTCTCTTGGATATACACTTGGCTTCTAATGGTTAAATATGTGCATCTAGGTGGGAATATTTGTGAGTAAAAGCCAACAAATTAAAAAAGACCTCATGGGATAGGAATAAAAGAAGAGGGGAAGAGACTTTGAATGAGAGACTGGGATAGTTGATAGAGCAGAGGAGTATGAACTTAGGAAGAGACATCTCAAGAACAAAAGTGTACAGTAGGAAGAGGTGTGAGAAAGAGGGGGAGGGACAGTGTGGGGGTTCTTGGAGAGAACAAGGCTGAGTATGTCTGAAAATGACACCAGGAAACCTGCCACCTTATAAGTTCATTTAGAATAAATAAAATGAAGAAATTATGTACACAGACAGACTCTTCCACCTCTATACTACCCTCTGTACAAACCCTCTGTTCAAATGGGAGAAGACCCTGGCTTCCTTTTCCTTTATTGGTGATATATAATGACTGAATTAGTTTCACACATTCCTGAGTAGGCTAGGGCTTTCTTCTTCTCATTATTTCTGGAAACACATAAGTTATTGTTAACTTCCCATTGAGACGCCTTAGAATTTCTTTTACCAACAACAGCATAGTTTGGGGATTAGGGGTTCTACCATTGAAGTGAGCTACAGAAAGAAAGCAGGATTTCAACTCTAAAGCTGAAACAAGGCTGTGATGGAGGAAATCAGAAACCCCAGAAGGTCCTAGCCATGTTTTGACATATTTCCTACAAGCTCCTGGTTTATTTGGGGATGCCATTTGCTCCTTAGCAAAGATGGCCTGAGTTCACTTCCAGACAGCATCATTTCAAATCTGCCTTCTGGGTGACCTAGCTTTAGAATGAACAGGTAACAGTGACTTAAAACAGGAATCTGATGCCTGGAAAAACAGAGTCATCTTTTAAGACTCTGCTTTGCAGTCTCTCTGGTAGCTTGTTCCAGCTTGGTCACTCTTTGTTGTTCTATGTGGACTATCTTTCTTGGGTCTCTAATTTATTCTGTGTAAACTGTGATGGCCTCTTTGCTCTTGTAAAATTCTGAGTCTGTTTTCTTGTTTGAAATTTTAAAGGAGAGAGCTAGAGAGATGGCTTAACAGTTAACAGAACTGGATATTCTTCCAAAGGACCTGGATTTGATTCCATGAACCTAGAGCAGTTCACAACCATATTTAACTCTAGTCTCATGGGATCCAACACCAGCTTCTGGTTTTCATGAGCACCATGGTGCATAGCTATACATAGAGGCAAAATACCCATACTCAAAAATAACATTTAAACAATTAGTGTAGTAAAAATATTTTTTACCACATAATGTTTAGAAATTAAATATTTTTATGTGTATATATGCATTAATATTGTTTAAGGAGTACCTCAGATGCCATTTGTCAGGTACTGCCCTCTTTGTCTGGGGAGACAAGATGTGATTGTTTACTTTCAATTTTCAGCTTGATGGGTTCTAAAATCACCAGAGAGATGTTCCCTACCCTTGGGTATTTCTGTGGGGCATTATCTTGATTACATTAATTGAGGTAAGAAGACCCACCTACCATTGATGGCACCACTCCCTGGGCATCAAAAGGAGAAATTGATCTGAGCAGACATTCAGTGCTCTTTGTTTCTTTGATGCAATGTGACCAGGTGCCTCAAGCTCTTGCTGCTGTGACTGCCCTATTATGATGGATTATAATCTAGAAATGTAAGCCAAATTAACCCCTTTCTCCATCATGATCCTCCACTTTCAAATAGAAAGCAATACTAGAAGGACAAACCATGTCTGTACAGAGAGAGTTTCAGCCTCTTCACTTGGCACTGATTAATATGCATTTGGATAAACTATCAGGGAGAGGATACTGAAGCCAAGTCTTAAAAGATGACCCTATTTTTCCAGGAACAAGATTCCTGTTTTACGTCACCATAATCTGTCCATCCTACAGCTAGCTCGCCCAGGAGGAAGACTTGAAGTGTTGCTGGCTGGAAGTGAACAAAAGCCACCTCTGCCAAGGACCACATGGCATCCCCAAACAAACTGGGTATTTTGTTACAGCAACAGAAAAAGTAACCAAGACTAACTGTCTTCCATTGTTAGGTCTAGAGCTCACTGGTTAGGCTAGGCTGACTGGGCATCTGGTCCCAGGAATCCTTTGGCCTAGTCTTCCACAGTCTTTACCTAGATGCCTAATATTTTTATGTGGGTTCTAGGAGAATTAGAACCAGGCTGCCATGTTTGCACAGCAAGCACTAAACCAACAGCACTTTACCTCCAGATCCACAGATGCATGCTGTGGGTATTTGCCACTATAGGACACTATCATTAGACTGGGAGCAGAGGTCTTCATCATGAACTTCCTGTGAATTAAATAGCCATAATAGGAGGATTGGACAGTGGCTAAATAGGAGGATTGGTGACTGTCTTCACTTGGCAGAGATGAGCCTGCATTATAAGAGTCAGGATAATGCAAAGGTGAGTGGCCAGTGACACACACTGTTTAGCACACACTGGTCAGCGAAGGCTTGAGACCAGATTTCCTCACTTTTCTTCAGAGAGTTTGTTTTCCTAGGTTTAAATTGCTATCAACTCAAACTAGGTAGCACTCGGTGATATGTGATCTGTAATCTCAGGCTTTTTCTTCATTATTTATATCAACTCTATTAGCCTCTGTCCTCCCCCTTTTCTCTTTGCATCAAAGTTGTCATCTTTCTCGTGACTTAGTGTGTTTAGCCAGAGTTGCTTGTGTGTGTGTGTGTGTGTGTGTGTGTGTATGTGTGTGTGCCTATGTCTCTGTTTGTGGGGAGGTTTGTTTATTAGAGAATGGGAAACTTTTAGTGGCTTTGTCAGTGAAGAAAATGATTCCATCCTCCCAAGGAAGTACTAACTGTCAATGTTCCTTAGAAGAAGGGTGGATGTCAAAAACTCTGCCACTCTCCATGAGAAAATAATGAGGGATTCTGCTTTGGCTGGTTTTATGTCAACTTGACATAAACTAGAGTCAACTGAAAGGAGGGAACCTCAATTAAAAAAATTCTGCCACGCTGTAGGGAATTTTCTTAATTAGTCATTGATGAGAGAGGATTCCTTGTGGGTGGTGCTCTCCCTGAGCTGGTAGTCCTAGATTCTATAAGAAAGCAGGGTGAGCACGGCAGTGACCAGCACTCCTCTATGGCCTCTAAATTAGCTCCTGCTTCCAGATTCTTGCCGTGTTTGTGTTTTGTCCTGACTTCCTTCAGTGATGAACTATTACCCGAAAGTTTAAAGTGAGATAAACCCTTTCTCTGAGTTGTTTTGGTCATGGCTTTTCATCGCAGCAGTAGTAACCCTAACTCAGCCAGGCTCCATCTTATGCAGGTAACCCCAACCGCAGTGAATTTATGAGCACAGTTGCCAGGCCATGTCTAGAAGACATTGTTTTTCAGCACGCTTCCCTATCCACCAGTTCTGCATTGCGTCTGCCCTCTTCCACCATGTTCTCTGAGGCCAGTGTCAGTGTTTCACTATGTCAGAGAGTGTTCCTCATTCATACAAATGGACAGCAGAGTTCCTCCATAAAGATGCTCAAAAGCTTCTCTTTTGTACCTGTGCTGTCTAAGCTGAACCTTCAGGGACTGGAAAACCCTTTGAGACTCTTGAGCTTCCGATTGCGAAACAGCACCTCATAGAACTAACCAGCCATCTAGGCTCTCTAAGTGGCAGCTGCCTTTTGTGTGGCCAGGAATGACAGAAGACCATGCATGGACACTGGTAGTATCTACCAATAGGCTTTCTAGACCCCTCTTGCCTCCATGATGGTCGAAAAGAATAATCAGTGTTCTAGCTTTATTCTGTGGCTGTGACAAACTCTAGAATTAAAAAGCATCTTAGTGGAGGAACGACCTACTTAAGCTTAGGGATCATTGTTTACTATTGCAGGGAGTCAGGACAAGAATTCAAGCAGGAACCTGGAGGTGGGTCTGCTTGCTACTTCATATGGGATTATGTCCAATCATGACTCTCACATTACAATGAAAGAACAGAAGCTACTTGCTTGTTTGGGGGGATGTGAGCCAGCTTAGACTCAGCTAGCTTTCTTATAGGGCTCAGGATGCCCTGTTTAGAAGCAGGGCCTTCTCAATGTGTTTGGCCCTCCTACATCAATTCACAATCAATAAAATCCCTCACAGACCTGCCTACAAGCCCTTTTGATCTATGCTATTCCTCACCTGAGTCCTCAGATGACTATAGGCTGTGTCAAGTTGACAATTAAATCTAACTGGGACAGTTACTCAGAGAGCAAGCTGACTTCTAAACCTGGGCAATATCTTAGTTCAGTGAATATTGGTTATTTTTAAATGTCCATCAATACCTAAACTCATGGGCAGGATCACTCCTATTATCATGAGTTACAATGGCAATGGGGATAACCCATCTTCTTTGCATCCTCCAACACCATCAGTTAGAACACACAGATACATATGCCCACACAGTTTGTGTATCTTGGGTTTTTGTAAGAAAACAAGGTGGGTGCATATCTATCATTTCCAGCATCTTTGTCCCAGCCTGGAAGTGATTTCTGCCTTTGCCGTCATTAACACCATTGACAGTCTCTCCACAGAAAGGCTGAGGCTGCATTCTTGGCAGCACAGTGCTGCTGAGACATCGACAGACTCAATAAATGCCCTGAAATTTAACATGCGTCTGCTGTCTGCTGAGCAGCTCTGGGCACAAATAGGTTTCTTTTATTATGGACAGAAAGGCCAAGTGAAATTTTAATCAGACAGACAAGGAAGGTATCTGAGAACACCGAAATGCCAGCCCTGCTGGTATTTCCACAATATTGAACTTGTCTTCTGGGGGGCCTTTGTGGCGATTTCAATTAGCTGTGAGACACATTGCCTATGTTTTCACAAATTCTCCCCTTTTTAATTAAGCTACTGTTCATCAGGATGTTAGAAGGCACATGATTCTTCCTGTAATACACAGTACCGAGGAAGAAATTAAACAGTTGAAACATTTGGATTTAGAAAGTGCACTGTTATTCCAATCCACATGCACAAGGCGAGGCTCGTGGTATTTTTCTTACTCAGCCATTTGAGCCTCCTCCTTCCCTGCTACCTCAGCCTTTTGGTTCCGTGGACATCATATACTATAACTGTGAGGTTGGCGGCTTTATGATAATCTTCCTTTGATTTTTAGAATGGTGTGAATTTTGATATAATCAGAAGAAAAGACATGCTGGAGAGTGGGCATCGTACTAAAACAAAAGCCATGAGCTAACAAACAAGCTTAAAAATGAAAATATTTATCAGCATTATTACAGTGATCTCTTTGCTCTTTGCTAAGTTTATTTTTCCTGAAAATAATGAAGCACCTGTTTGTGTGTTAAGATACCTGACAACACTAAAAATTCTTTGAAATGTTGGAGTAAAGGTATATCTATCTTTACTTCAGTTAAAGCTATGTCAAATTATGAGGACTATGGGGTACATTAAGAGCTATTTCTGGCGTGTGAGGGTATACAGGGCATCTCTGACTGCTATTCGTTCCTCTCTCCCTCTATCTACTTATGTATCCATGTGTCTACCCACCCATCCATCCTTGTATCCTTCTACCCAACCACCTATTTATCCACCCATCTACCCACTTATTATCACCCACTAATTGATCCCTCTATGGGTTTCTATAGTCATTCTTTCATTTCTTCATCCAATTCATAGTGTAATTAAAATCTTTCTTAAGATATAATTAATATGCTAATCACTACCTATGAAATACTTATATCTTCTACTAAATTTAAATGTTGAAATTCAAACCATCTAGGTAACACTACTGGGAGATGAGGTCTGTGGGAGGGGACTGAGACAGGGTGGAACCCCCATGAGGACCAATACCCTTCACAGGGGAACTCAATAGATCCTTTAATCTTTTCATCAACTCAAGTAAAGTTAGAAGCAACTGTGGAAAACTGGACTGACACCTTGAACTTGATTCTTTCCTTTCTACAGGTGTAAAAATAACTCTCCCTTTAACAAGCTTCCCCTGGGTGTGGTATTTTGCTGGAGTAGCCTAAACGGATGGTGGCGGTGATGATTATAATGCATAATTATAACATGCTACTCACAATGCTGTACTTCTGGTGAGGATCCCTGGTGAGATTTGAGCTGGAGACTAGATTTTGTTTACATACTTGGGGATTAAGTCTGAAAACCAGTATTTCCGTGAAAAGTATCAGACAAAGAGGTGCTTGACTTATCTGAGTTTGTGTGAGAAGAGCTGAAAGGCAAAGTCAAGGGGATCTCATTGACTTCCTGCTTTATATATTTTTTAAAGAAATTTTGTTTGCTTGAAGGTGAAGCTCCCATGGAGTCTGAGCGGAATCATGGAGTCAGTAATTCTGAAGTTCCCAGTGCATTTCTGAACCATCTAGCCTCTGGCTGACGAAACAAGTCTTATTCAGACCAGCTTCCTCTCCTGCCAGCTGTCCACCCACAGTTTCAGGGCTAATTTTACTCTCCAAACTCACACTGATGCATTTGCTTCCTGCTGATTTCTGACTAGTCAGGAACATCCTGGTTCCTTGGAGGAAACAGTAGAGGGAACATCAGGACACATGTGTCCTCCAAGAAGAGGAAAACATGGTACCTTCAACCATCTGACAGTAGCAAATGCAGTGTTGATGTCCAGGCTCAGTCTCACCATCTTCCTTTGAATGGCAGTTGAGGGGACTTTGGTATGAAATGATTATTCTTGAACATATGAAAATTGGCTGTTTGAAGTATCTTAACTAGGTTAAGGCATGGTATGTGGGTACCCAAAATGAATGAGTGTGTGTGTGTGTGTGTGTGTGTGTCTTCATGTGCATGTGTATCACGAGAAAATGGACTGTATGGGGCTGGGAAAGAAGAAGGAGGAAGCAACCATCAAAGGAAGATGTGCTGGTAGAAAGGGGGAGAGAGAGAAATGGGGAGGTACCTCAGTGAGCAGGGTATGGAGAGAGTCAAGAGATAATGATATAGGATGTGGGAGCATAAGTTCATATTGTGACTGGAACAGACTTGTGATTTGCAGGGGGGTGGGGGGTGAAAACTTTGGTGATGTTTTCCCAGAGACAAGTAGAACCCTTTTGAGGCAGTAGGTGCCTCAAATCCAGACTGTAATGAATACTTGCCATATTGTTTTCCTAAAACATGTAGTGTATGTTATTTGTGACATTCTCTCTTTCTTTCCCACAAATGAGAAAATGGGAAATCTCTCTGCAAGTATCATCCATGGTTCTTTCAAGGAATAGACTATATATATACACACATATATATAAATATACACACACACACACATATATATATATGTACACACATATATATACACACACACATATATATACATATATATGTATATATACACACATATATATGTGTGTGTATTTGATAGCATATATACACACACACTAAAAGGAGATTTATTAGATAGGCTTATATACTATATCTGGGTACTCCAACAATGGCTGTCCTTGTACTGGAAATGCTGACAGCTCAGTAGCTATTCAATCCACCTTGCTGGATGCCTAAGCAGATCTAACCTGGCCAAATACTTAGAAGATTTCTGGAGATCTTTTGGTCTCCAGGCCAGGATGAAAGGCCAAAGAAATGGTTATGATGTCAATGAAGAATGTATCACCACCACCATCATCATCATAATTACCACCACCATCATCATCATCACCATCATTGCCACCAGTGGCAGCAGCAGCAGAAGGAAGAGGAAGAAGAGGAGGAAGAGGAGGAAGAAGAAGAGGAAAGAGGCACTCACCAGCACAGAGTAAAAGCCAGTGTACAAGTAGAATTGCTTTTCTTCCAAACTCCTTATATCTGGGCCGCCAAAAGGTGCTGCCCACTCTAGGGAAGTATATGCCCAATTCAGCTAATAATTTCTGGTAATGCCCTCACAGACCCACCAAGAGGTTATCTTCGTGACAATCAACACTAACCATGACAGGGCAGGAGAGATGGCTGAACATGTAACAGTATTTATCCTGAGTCTGAATCCTGGATACCAGTGTAAACCAGACATGGCTGAGTGTGCCTGGGGTTGGGGTCGAGTTTGTCAGATCCTCAGAGCTTGCTGTATGTTTACTTAGACAGCAGAAGCTTCATCAAGATAGTAAGGTAAACCTTGATATGAAAATGCCTGACATCCTGCTCTGACCATGTTCTACATGGTTGGTTCCACACAGGTTATACACTCCCACACTTCTGCTTCTAGTGCATGTCGATCATTTGCATATACCACACACACCATACCACAGATAACACACACCACACAACGCACAGAGACACAACACACTCAAAAATGTTTTCTTAAGAATAAGAATTAGCCATCAAACGCAGAGAGAACTTCCTGGATTCTGTGCTTATTATCAAGTTCACTGATCATCCCGGGCAAAGTAAGTGCCTTGCTCCCAAAAAAAAAAAAAAAAAAAAATTACCTGTTAAATTGAAGAATGAAAGAATGACCTGTGGCTCTGAATTGTTGTGACATCTTGACAATCAGGAAAATCGGTCCTGTGCTCCCTCATTCCATGTTGATTAGCAGCTGTGCAAACTGCACTCATTCACCAACAAAGGGCGGTCCCACCAAAGCAAAGTGCAGTGTCTTAACCCAGGCCTTTCCTCATTGGCAGCTGGGAATGCCTTATATTCTATCAGAAGGGTTCAGGGCCATAATCAGGGGAGAAAGATTATGGTGAGTGGAAAGTAAACACACACCAATACAGAGGAACCAAAGTAGCTCTTCTGAGAGCCACTCACTGTGAGGCAAAGTGGAGACCATTGCAGGGAAATTCTGAAGAACCTTTGGCCTCATGAATCATAGATTGGGTGAGCAAGGCTTAGCATCTGCAGATGTCAAATAACCAATAAACTTCATGAATGGTAATGCTCACTGGGATCCCAGAGAGCAAGGCTAACATTATGGCATGAGCTGCTAACACAATTAGGTTATTTGTCTTTGGGGGAAGATGGCCACTCTCTTATTTTTTAATTTATTTATTTGTAAGAAGCTGCTTTAATAAGCTTATGAAGACCCAGACAACATGCTCATAAGTTCCAGGAAGAAATTACACAAGGAGCAGCTGCCTTTCAATTACCTCAGACAAAGAGGGGTGATGAGAGGGGGCATTTCTGAGAGCAGCAGTTTTCCCAGCTCTATGAAACAAAGAAATTTCCTGCTAGAGTTCACTCACACACTCAAGTGTGTGTGTACATATGGATATGTGTGGGTGAAAATGCATGTATGTATGCATATATTAGGCGCACATATAATCGCATGCCTGTGTGTGTGTGCACATATTTACATGTGTGTGTATAAGCATATGCCTATGTGTGACTGTGGTGATACAACGTCAAGTATTGTTCCTGAGGAGTTGTCTACCTCTTTTTATTTTATCTCAGACAGGTATTTTCTGTGTAGCCCTGATTGACTTAGAACTTGCTCTCTAGACATGGGCTGGTCTCTAACTCAAAGATCCACCTGCCTTTGCCTCCTAAGTGGTGGGATTAAAAGCCTGTGGCACCATGCCCTGCTGACCATCTTATTTTTTTTGAAAGAGTCTCTCTCACTAGGATTTGGGATATGCTAATGAGTCTAGACTAACTGGCCAGTGAGGCCCGGTGATCCTCTTGTCTCTGCTTTCCCCTGCCATCCCAGTGCTGAGATTTTAGATGTATATCACTATGCCCAGGGTTTACATGGATGCTGAAGATGAACTCCTTTCCCCATGCTTGGGTGGCAGACACTTTGCTGATGCTGAGTTAGCTCCCAGGCACAAGATTTTTGTTGACTGATTGGTTGGTTGGTATTAACATTTTTATTGGGGAAAAATATGAGTTCTCCAGCCATGAAGCTGGAGATAGGTTGGCTTTCTGCCTCTCATCAGACACGATGAGTTTTTCTCTGACCAGGGATCTTTGTCATTCCTCAACCAACAATCATTCATAGATGGCTCAACCATACCTCTTTCACAGATATTAAATATGCCTAGTTAAGTGTCCTCCTTCAGGGCCACAGCATCATTCTCTATGAATACATCATCCCATGATTTTATGAAAAACAATCTATATCTTTTATGTTTCTTTGGCTCTGCTGGCAATGATCACCCAAGTTTGAACACAATCAAGATGCTTTCTTTGATGATGTAGATCCAGAAAGATATTGCTCATCAAACTGCTTGAAAGTGGAGTCTGCTCCATGGGAACCTGTTCTGAGGTTCTTCTCTGGAAGCAGCTCCCTGCTAATGATGCTTGAGCTCCATCAATTGGTCCATGGGCAAGTGAAGTCTGTGACCTAGAATCCTACCACTGAGAGCAGGAGTTTACAAGTCAAAACAATTTACATTCTTGTTGACAAAGCCAAGGAGTAGACCCGTGTATTTACTGCCAACAGGTGTAAAGCTGCAAATCTAGAGGGATGGGTATATGTATAAAGACTAAGAACCGGCTTGATGTCCCCTTGCCTCTCTCCTTGCTACAGGAGCTTATATGCTTCCCAAGCAACAGGGCTTGTAGTCCCTAGGAAACTTATCACACTGAAAATTGCTAATATGTGCAGCCATGTACGGCCTGTGTTTTAAAATAGTCTTGTCTGATTTACAATTAACTAAAACTAATGCGATTTTTCTATGGAAAGTACAGAGGCTGAATTATATTTCCTAGAGACCAAGAAGCAGCTTATCTGAGCCTTCTTGTGGAGTGACAGAGGAGGTGAAGTGTGGGGGGACCTTGACTACACAGAAGAAACCAGCTCACAGTTACAACTTACTAGGACCCTGTCAAAAGTTGACACATGTGGTCAGGCATTCTAAGGAATCTAGCACCTATGATTTTAGGTATACAGTTTGCAATATTTGAATATTAGTCACCAAGGCAAATTTTCCTAAAATCACATTTTGTGCAAACAATTTCTGTTAGCCATACCTGGTCAGCTGAAGCAAAATGAATGATCAATTCATGCTAGGCTAAATACAGACTCTACTATATTGAACACTATTGTGTAAATATGGATTGATGGGTGGGTGGATAGATAAATGAAATAAATGAGTGGATGGGTGTATAGGTAGATAAAGAGGTGGATGTGTAGGCAGATAGATGGGTAGAGGTAGGTAGTTGTCTGGATGGAAAGATGGTTCTAGTCTTGGATGCAAAAGTGAGTCGTTGCTATATATAACCAATTACTGCAACCATAGTGGCTTCTAACAATAGAAATCTGATCTCTTGTAATCTATGTGAAATGACGTCTATAGTCTTTGTCACAGGGCTTAAGTCAAAGTACTGGAAGGGCCTCATATTCTATTCTCTGGGTAGTCACATGATGATAATGTCTGTCATTGAAGCTGTACAATCTTCTCTTCTCTGTGTGTGTCTCCACCTCTTACACACAGAACTGTGCTTGTCCTTGGGGAAACCTAAATAATCAAGGATAATTTCCCATCTCAATCTCAGACACAGTTTTCTTACAACATTTCTAGGTTCCAGGAAAGGGACCTAATATTCTTGTGTGGCTATTACCCAGCATTCCACAGTAAGTGTGGAAACAGTCTTTAAATAGGGAACAATTTCTTTACTAGAAAATTAGTTGTTCAGATGACCTTACATGCTGCAAACTAGCTGTCCAGGAGAAGTGCATGCTGGGACATCCCTGTGCAGGTGCATTACATGCTGGGATCTAGCTGCCCACATATAGTTCATGCTGGGAATCAGCTGTCCAGTTGAAGTACAGGCTAAAAACTAGCTGTGAAGTAGAGATGCATGCTGGGAACTAGCTGTCCAGGTGAGTTTCATGGTAGAACTCTCTGTGCAGAAGAGGTGCATGCTGGGAACTAGCTGTGCAGGAGAGGTATATGCCTGGCACTTGCTATGTAGAACTGAATGATACTAGTACAGTCCTAATATCAGGAGAACATGTGAGAAAGAGATGCCAATTCCCTCATTGGTGTAATTGGTATGACTGGTCCCAACTGGCTTCTTAGCAGGCCATCCAGAGAAAGCCTATAGTGCTATCTGAGACAACCTTATTTATTTCTCAATTTCTATTTCTCGACAGTGTGTGAATGTGGGAAAAATTCAACTTCTCTGTCTCAATTTTCTCTTTTGCAAAAATGGGAAGAATTATCAGCATTTAACTCTCAGGGCTCTGAGAACATTAATGCATTGAAGTTCACAGTGCCGTATACATGTCAGTTGCAGTTATTGCATTTTTGGTGCTGATGTTATTACTATGGTGACAATTTGAACAGTAGTGATGATACAGTGATGCCTACAATTGGCACTCCTTAAGAATTGACTGCACATGACAGGATTTCAATTCAGATAGGATTAGTTGTTGTGTTGCCTCTTGTTGCTTTGACCCTGTTGCTTTGACCCTTGCTTATAGGTTATCTATTGTTTAAAAGGCATCTAGGGGCCTGTGGAATGAATCAGGTAGTAAAGGTGTTTTCTGTCACACCTAACACAATCTCCCCAGATCTCACATAGCAGGAAAAAAAACTCAATTACTGAAAGTTGTCTTCTGATCCCCACAAGCTTCATCTCTCTCTCTCTCTCTCTCTCTCTCTCTCTCTCTCTCTCTCTCTCTCTCTCTCTCTCTCTCTCATATACACACATAGATGCATGCACATCTGCATGCACACACACAATGTAAAAACGTATTTTAAAAAGACTTTAGTCTTGATGGTGGGCATTACCTGCAGACAGACTCAGCCTGCTTTTAGATATGATGTTGGTAGATATTTGGGGGTGTAGGGTATCAATTCCTGAAGGGTGTTAGCATTTGATCTTCTACTTTCTTTCCCTTCTATAAACCAGTGATGGAATTAATTTGCATGGCTGTAGCAAATGCTCTCAGCCTGTGTGGGGCTCATTTGTGAACCCGTGGCCATTTATCACCCTGGTTTGATTTGTTTAACAGTAGATGGTGCCACTGGCATAATGTGTCTCACTGCGCAAAGGAGAAGCTGTACCCTGACCTCACTTGAAGAAGCCACTATGGGATAATTTCTTTCTAGCCCATGACTGACATTCTAGTGCGATTACAAATGATCAGTGTAGTGGATGGTTAATGCAGTCTGGACCAGGATCTCTATGATTTATGCTGATAATTAGCTCTTCCTGGGAAATGGCCTCCATGTCTAGATAACTTTTATTTTTTCCGACAGTCATCTCCATAATGAGCTATTAGTCTACAACTCAGAAAAAAGGGAAGGGAGAAGGAAGGAAGGACCTCGGGCTGTGAGGTCCTTATTTCGTTTTGAAATTCTCATTCATTTAAAAGCAAATGTGACCATGCTCCCTTTTACAGAGGTTCATTGCTCTGACTTGCAAACTCAACTCAAAAGCAGGAAGGCTGGGCTTTTACTTGTCTTAGTAATGGCTTCTGGAATTTAGATAGAGCATGCATTTTGCTGTACGCATCCTCACTGGGCTCCAACCACACAGAGACAGACAACATTAGCACACTTACTAGTTTGGGAGAGTAATCAGAGGGAGGGGAGGACAATCAGCCTGTTTTGAGCAGATGTCTTTAGGAATGGATGCCAGAGCCAGTAAAGGGGAAATGGGCTAATTATTAAAAGGATTATGTAAGGAGTATATGACACAAACACAAAGTGCTACACATATCCAGGACACAGCCGCACTTTAAGGTCAACAGAAACAGGAGATTGACTTTAAAGCATCTTCTCCCTCTTGCCTGCCATTTATTTCCTGTTTTTCATGGCCCCTGGAAACCCCTGTACCCTCTATGTCATCTTGCTGCTTCTGGAAGTTACTTTTTTTTTTTTTTTCTGTGTTCTGACTCACACACAGCAGGAGAGACTACTTGGGTTATTGAGATGAGAAACCTGGGCTGGTGCCTAGGGCTTTTGTTTGGCTTTGAGCAGTGAATGCCATTTCAGAATGAGGATTGTTGTATTGGAAAAAAGTCACAGTTTCTCCTACTAGGCTGGGTCAACTCCATCAGGGTACATGAGGAAAGATTATCTCATTGCTTCCCAGGATTTGACACCAGGATGGGCATGCATTAAACATGTTCACAACGGGGGGGGGGGGAGTTAAATTTTTCACCCTACATTTTTTTAAAGATTATCTAAAGGATTTATATATTTAGAAATGCTCAATTAACAAGATACCCACACAATTAGAGTTGTTACCCAATATCTAAGCTTTTGATTGAAGTTGCTACCCAGGACAGCTTTTGACCCATCCATGGTTCTCTATGGCTGGCCCCTCTCCTCCTTTCTCCTTCCCTTCCTTTCCTTCTCTCCTCTCAGCTCCTCATTCAGCCCACCTTTCATACTGCCCAATCACCGAGCTCCACTGCATATACAATGTAGCAGTAGCAGGAAATTATCCTGCTACAGGTAGAGTCAGGATAGCAAACACAAATCAGCAGTGTTGGCATTACTTAGCAGAGACAGCTAGGCCTCAGTCTTTTTTTTATTGGATATTTTATTTACATTTCAGATGCCATCCCCATTTCCTCTCCCTAGAAAACCCCTATCCCATGCCCCCTTTTCCTTTTTGCTTTTATACAATGTTTTTAAAATGTTAATCAAAGGCTTTATAAGTTTGGTATTGCTCAATCAGCAGTGTATCCCAATACCCAACCTAGATCTATCAACTATCTTTGACTGGTGGAAACACGGGAACATCTGCCTCCATGCCTCCTCCTCTTTCTCTCTCTTTCTCTCTCTCATCACCTAGCTTCTCCTCTCCTTACTCCTTCTCTTCATCTCGGTACTCCTTCCCCTTGGCTCCTCCTACATATCACGCTTCCTGTTAAAATAAAACTTTTCTCTCTAAATACAATTAGAGCATAATTATGCCTATTTGTATCAGTGAGGTACGAGATAGTCCTAATACCCAGTCCATCATTTTGTTGACTAACCAGAACCTCTGTCATCTCTCCTAACTAAAACATTTAGTTCAGAACCTGGCTTTTTTCTTGGCTTTAGAATGAATGTTAGCTGAAAATTATCCACTCAGATCTTTTCTCTCAAATTGAATAACCAGGATTGGCTAATTTTCACCCTACATTAAGAAGACCAAGCCTTGGGTTAGGTTACAGAAAGAAGACTAAAGAATTAAAAAAAAAAAAAAAAAAAAAAAAAAAAAAAAAAAAAAAAAAAAAAAAAAAAAAAAAAAAACCTCGAAGAGATACCTCCATGACAGACAGCTAAATTGTTCTTAGCTTGGTCAGTCACTTGATTGACAGCCTTGGGAAATTTATCACCTTCCTTTAGAGCAGTGGTTCTTAACCTGTGGGGTCACATGTCATATATCCTGCATATCAGATATTTACAATTCATAACAGTATCATATTATAGTTATGTAGTAGCAATGAAAATAACTTTACGTTTTGGGGTCATCACAACATGAGGAACTGTATTAAGAGTTGCAGCACTAGAAAGGTTGAGAACTGTTTTAGAGCTTGCTGATTAATCAAGGAACCTTTTTTCTCCACCCCTTTATCTTTTCTACCATCTTTTTATATCCTTCCTTCCTTCCTTCCTTCCTTCCTTCCTTCCTTCCTTCCTTCCTTCCTCTTCCTTCCCTTTCCACATCCCTACATCTTATTTTTCTCCTTTCTTCTCTTCCCACTTGTCCTTCCTCCACACAAATACCCACCAAAACTAATCCCCAGAAATATCTAATGGCTCAAGTCAAGCACCTTAGATTTTCCCATAGTTGTTGACTGTGACATAACTGTTGAAGAGATTGATTCCCAATTCATTTTATATGGCAGTCATCTCTGAATTCACAGAATCTCTTTTGGTTAAAAATTTTGTCTCTTGGGGCCAGTATTTCAAGTTTGGATTTGGTGGAAGATCCTGACCTGACCAAGCAGACAGCAAGGATATTTTAGCCCTTTTTGTTTATCTCCAAGCTAGAAAGGCCATGGCTATCCACCCGCAAAAGGAACAAATTCTCCCCTATGTATTTTCTTCCCATTGTTTAAAGGCAGGGATATTCTAGTCTCAGAGGGGTGGTTGGAAATGTCACGGACCATTGGACAATGATGAGCCTACTGACCTCTTGTGCAGAAATAGATGTAAATTCTTGAAAACATCAAGATATAGGGCATGTTTAGATATCCCAGTGATAAGGGGGGATATCTCAACCACGTAATGAGTTGTTTGTCAAATTGCAATACTCTTAGCTCAAAAGAGATGTACAAGAATTTGTATTTTACACATTTTCATTTTCAACTCATTCACAGACAGACACCCGAATCTTTCCATTTAGATAACATTAATTCTGGCATGGAATGTTCTTTATAAGAATAGAAGAAGGAATGAAGTCACAAAATAAAAGTGTGGTCCTCCTCTGCAGCTGGTATTTGAATAGACCATTGGCTGTCAGTTAGCCTCAGTTATTTTGTGGCCTGGTGTCATCTTTACTTTGCTTGTAGTATGTTCCTTTGTAAAACCCCAAACCATCCCTGAAAACTGAGTTAACTTTGGTCAAGAGTTCTATTGCTTGGGTGGATGAAGGCTGGAGAGGGGACTCAGTTTCAAAAGACCATTTTACAAAAGCATGCAGTCCTGAATCGGATGCCCAGCACTCATATAAAAGGTATATGGTGGGTGGCAAATAATTGTAACCCCAGTGCTGAGGGGTACAGAGATGGGTGGATCCCAGGAACTTGATGAGCAGCCTGGGTAGCTAATTGGTGAACTCCTTGTTAAGCAAGAGAAGACTATTTCAAAACATAAGGTCAAGAACAGTAGAGGAAGATAGTTGCTCTCAGGCCTACACACACACACACACACACACACACACACACACACACACACACATACACACACACAGAAAGAGAGAGAAGGGAGGG
Organism: Arvicanthis niloticus; assembly: GCF_011762505.2. Classification (NCBI taxonomy): domain Eukaryota; kingdom Metazoa; phylum Chordata; class Mammalia; order Rodentia; family Muridae; genus Arvicanthis; species Arvicanthis niloticus. The sequence continues at coordinate 96,308,969 of NC_047663.1, forward strand.
CAAGTAAGCACATACACACAAATACATACACCACACATGATTGTTTACATTTTTTAAAATTATGTGGTTTTAAGAAGACTTGGCAGTCCTTGAAGGTGGGGCACTCTGTTCCTGGTGTTGGCATATAAAACATGTTACAGCATATTAATAGTATTTCTGATCCCTAAATAGATGGTAGAATGCTGAAAATGGAATAAACACCTTTGCCTGAGACCTAGTGTAAAAGCTGCATAGGTAGTATATAAATCACATTATTTTCATTGAGCCAGGAAACTGAATCCCAGGAAGCAGTGGGGGAAGCATTGCTGTGTGACCATGGAAAGAGTTAAGCCATTTTTCTATTTACATGGTTTATTTCACAAGTGTCTGACTCATTGGGCATAGCTAGCACAGTTAAATTACAAAATTACTATTTGGTCCCTTTTTATTGACTACAATTCAAGGCTGCTTCAAGCCTCCCCAATTTAATCCCCCCCCCAGCTCTTTGGCAAGAATATTATGTTTTATTTTCACTGTTAAACTGTGCAAGATACCCCTAAGGCTACATGGAGACTTGCTTTCTGTGATGGTGGCTAACGGAGTGTATCATTTTTTTCATGATTTCCCATTCTCCTGTAAATTGGGAGAGGCAGGGAAAGCAGTGGGATGTGAACTTTTTGTTGTCAGCACTTTTCTGCCACAGTCTCAGTCCATGTGGTGGCTGTTTTGGTAATTAATTATCGTGTGTTGGTTGGTTGTCATTCCAAGTTACCATTTAGCAACCTGTCAAATACCGAGCTAATGAGCCTATCTCATGGAATCTCATGCATTTATTTTACTTTAGTTTAAAGCATCATGGCAATCCTGGATTCTGCTGGATCAGAACAGAGTTAAGAGGGAGATAGTGAGTCAATCTATTGTCATGAGTTGCCCACCAGAGATGGCCACTTAGACAGAGTTTATAGTCAATTGAAAGTCTTTATTCTAGCAGGCTAGAGCTACATTTAGGTATTCAAGACCTAAGTGTAACCCGGAGTATTTAGAGCAAAGGATACTTAAAAGTATCATGGTATCTTGCTCTGGTATCAACTATAGGTGTGTGTGTGTGTGTGTGTGTGTGTGTGTGTGTGTGTGTTTGCACAGGCAAGCAGTTTAACAGAAGTCAAGATAAGCAGTTAACTGGTTACCTGGACAGGAAGTTTTGCTCAAGTAGGCAGTTTAACAAAAGCTAAGATAATTTTGCTAGAGCATGTTAGTCTCAAGTTGTTAGAATAGAGTTAGGTAATTTTCCATGGGATTATCCATCAAGGAGTGCAAACTCTAATAAAACTTGAAATGGCCTCAGCAAGAATACAAGATGGGAAAACTTCTGTAGTATCTTGCCCTGTTGCACCATGAGAAAAATAAAAGCCTTGTCTTTACTTTCCCATTTGTTCCCACCAAGAATGGCCTATTGAAAGTATTTCACTGACTTCAAATACTTTGACTTATTATTAATGTGACAGAGGGTGAGGAACACAGACCATGCAAAGCACATGAAAGCTAGAGGACAACTCTGGAGTCAATTCTTACCTTTCTTTGTGGATTCCAGGGATTAAACTCAGGAGTTCAAGCTTGTGTTGCAAAGACTTTCACACACTGATTTATTGCACTGGCCCTGTGTTGACTTTAGTGTGATACACTAGAGACTGTCTGGGTTACCTTACCATCACAGTGAATGTGTTATGCATGACAAGTGAGTGCATGACATGACTTACTTCAGAATATTCTCTGTGAAAATGCTTTAAAAATTCATATTCCGGTTATTATGTTTTTGCCAGAAACATGAGTTGCTAAAGCAGACTTGAGTATTCCATTGCTTCTGTTGTTGCTCACTTTCTTTCCGTGATGGTAGATCCATAGTGGCATATTGTTTCTACACTGACAGAACACCTCAGTTTCAGGGCAGAGTGAGAACACTGCTTGAAGTTTCCATTGCTAAGATAGTCAGCTTTACCTACTTTGGGTTGTGTTCTAACAGCTCAGCAGGAACAGCAAGTATCTATCTGGGTGTCCACTGATGGATGAATGGGAAAAAATGTAGTGTGCATGCAGGATAGAGTTTTATTCAGCCATAAAGAAGAATGCAATTATGTTGTCTGCAGAGTATAATTGGAGATGATCACACAAAATGAAGCCAGCTGTAACCAGATAAAACACATAGAATATATTTTTTCCTCATGAGAATAACCTGAGTTTTAATACACACACATATGCAAATACATATACATAAACACACACACATGAATACACACAAACACACATGCACACATATACACACATACAGAGAGAGAGAGAGAGAGAGAGAGAGAGAGAGAGAGAGAGAGAGAGAGAGAGAGAGAGAGAGAATGAAAATAGAATGGGGTTCATTTAAGGGAAATAGGAATAGCAGAAGGTGACAGGGAGTGAAAGGAGAGGGTTGTGGGAAGGAAATATAGTCAAAGTCTATGGCATTATATACTTCATCAAAAATGTCATTGTGAAAACATTGCTTTATAAGAGGAATATATACCTTTTAATGGAGTAGCAACTTCCTGATAATGACTGAGTCCCCTCTTCATGAGGAATGGGAATTAGGGCCACAAGGAAATGCACATATCAAAATATGAGTCTCTCCACTTTGACTTTCATATGGATAATGTCTGATAAAGCCACAATCTTTCTTCTTTTCTGAGTTTAAAGGCTCAGCTGACCCAAAGTTGGAGCTAGGCTACTTTCTTTGCATAAAAAGAAGTGGATTATTCAGTTCAACAAACAAAATTCAAACTGGCAGCTACTTTTGAAGCTCAGACATTGCTATGGTGTCACATGATTGGGAATGTCTGCAATTCAAAGAGGATAAAGTTTCAGTCTTATTCCATGTCAATCAAAAACAGGCAAAACTACTTCCCTGTAGAGTAATTTAGCCAAGTAGTGCAACTGTTTCTGAAGAAAGGCCAGAAATGAGAATGGAAGAGAGAAATGGATTGTGTTCCCTTACAACTGTTAGTAATGGTAGTTCCTTGTAAAAGCAAGCTTGTTTTTCCCCATCTAATGAGAGCATGGTATTGATTCTGTATAAAAGTTCACCCTCTTGAGTGTTATAGCTCTCACATTACCTGTTGATTGTGTTTATTGTGTTTTATAATACAGGCCAATTCTCTGTTCTCTTTCTCAAAGATGTGAGAAAATATATTTTTGATCATATATCCCATTTTTCAGGATTATATTAATGCTAAGATATATTTTTTCTTGCCTGTCAATTTATTAAAGAACTCAAAAAAATCAATGGTGATGGACAACTTCTAACAATGTTTTTACTTTTCTGAAGATGCTATCACTTTGTATCAGAGACTGGCTTCCAATTTAAGATTCTCCTGCTCCCTCTTCCCAAGTGCTAAGATTACAGCTGTGTGCACTCAATGCCCATACTTGCCATTTTGTCTTCTACAGTAGTATATTCTAATGACAGCAGACCTGCAGATTTGTTCATTTTTTGTGTTCTTTATAGAAATCTGAGCTATCACTTTTAGTGAATTTCTGAGGACTCTGAAGAACTCTGTGTTGATACTTAACCTCTTTGGATTTGTAAACCGTGAGCCACTCAGTTATAACCATTGCAGTCAACAGTTTTAAATGACTAAAATATCAGAGAGATGAGACAACACATTTGAGGGCTGACATTCAGCAACAAAAGACAGAGTAATATGAAGCTGTTATAGTCTCACAAAGACATTGGCACAGGTATCCTCCCTTCCCCCTTTCCTGCTCTATACCTTTGATTATTCATAGCCTGGTTCTCCTCCCAGTTAGAAGGCAGTGGAGAGAAGTGGTATTGATGAAGGCTGATTAAGCAAATTAATGAATTGAGACAGCTGCATAGTAAGTGAGAAGAATTTGAGGAGAGGAATTGGTTTTTGCTCATTGACCGTACAGTGTAGGCATTTAAACCACAAGGGGATGTTTAGGAACAAGTTTTATTGCCAAGGTAAGTGAAGAAAAACTATTTAGAATTGCATAGTTGTCATTTTTCTTTTCCAAAGAATAGTCACATGTTGCCTATCCACTGCCTTTCTGCCAGATGTTATTCTAGCTCCAGTTTCAGAGTCAGCAGCAACCACAGAAATTATTTTTCTAACCAATATGTGATGGAAGTTGTCTCCAACCTAAGCACTGGCTTAGACACTGTATGATACTGTGAATTCTGACCAGCATCTCTTCTCATTGGATGTTTTCTGTCTTTTGCCAAAGTTGTGAATTATTTGAGACTGGAAGTGCTTGTCATTTCACATTCCTCGTATTTTATTTATTTAACTTTATTGTTTTAGTTTTGCCTGTGTGTGTGTGTGTGTGTGTGTGTGTGTGTGTGTGAAAGAGAGAGAGAGAGAAAGAGAGAAAGAGAGAGAGAGAAAGAGAGAGAGAGAGAGAGAGAGAGAGAGAGTATAACCCAACACAATGTGTAAGTACCTTCTTCATTGTCTAAACCAGGGTATCTTGTTTTTCTGCTATGCAAATCAGGTAAATTGGTCTAAATTTTCCCAAAGGATTCTCTTTTCATTATCTCCTAGCTCATGCCAAGCAGCTCTCATAGTACAGACACCCATCATGCTTTGTGTGGGTTATGGGGATCCAAACTCAGGTCCTCACATTATATAGCAAGTGCTTTACACAGTGAGACATCTCCCCACATTTAAGGAAAAAAAGTAGAGAATGTTATTCTGGCAAGAATATGAGGTCCCAAGTGATGTAACTTGTTCCTGGAAGGACTGTACGTTGATGAAATTGCTTTGAGATGCACTTAGCAACATTCTGAATAGTTCAAGGTAAGAAGACCTTTCCTAATATATTTAGTACCTAAAATTGTTCACACTGGAGATCTAGATCAGAAGACTCACTTTATAGTTGAAGCAAATGTTATATAAAAAAAATAATATCCAGACATGGAGTCCCATTCTTGTTATTTTGGCAGAGGAGAAATAGAGATAGGTGGATTCACTTGCAGGCAAGTATGAGCCTACTTAGTAAAGGACACATACATATACATATATGCATATGTGTGTGCACATGCACAAACACATGCAGGAGGGGGAGAAAGAGAGGAGAAAGAGAGAGAGATTAACAAAAGTCAACTGAATAAAATTTAATAACCCACCAGTTGGTGAGTAGGAAATAAATTATAACAAATTCACATCTGGAATGCCATACTGTATTTAAAATTAGTAAATCAGACCTCTGTATGTTAACATAGGTAAATCTCAAAACACAATTTTTAATAACTCTAAGATAACTGCAGAAGGGGATAAAAGAGTGATCTCACTTGTATTTTTAACACAAATTTATACATATAAACACTATTTGAGTGTCTATGTATGATATCTCTATATCTGAATATATTATATATATGTACATATTCACTCTGACCATATTCACCTATGGGTAAATTAGAAAGAGGATCTTGGAAATGATAAATGCTAAGTCAAGCAGGGTGCCAATCTCTGTTTGGAAGGAGGGGATAGCTGGATAGCTTGAGGTCAGAGAAGGCAACTGAAAGAGATTTAATTATATCTGTTACATTTTATGCTACTAGGGTGTGGATATACAATACTGGCTACATCATTTTCTCTTTCTCTTTACATGACTGATGTGTTGCATAAAAAAAATGAGTATTTCAGAAGCTGTTCACATTAGCCTGTGGGGTGTGTGTGTCTTTGTGTGTGAATGTATGTGTGTCCACGTGTGTCCACGCTAAATCTTTTAAACATCAGTTTGCTTTCTTACAAGCGAACAGAGTCTGATCGTTTTCATGACTTTGAAAGATCTTTACACAAAACCAATGGTCTTTTTGAGTGCAATATCTTAGGGCAGCTGAGCAGGGAGGGAAGACTCTCAGTCCACAGCACAAAACCCGGATATGTCCAAGTGGTTCCCTGATGACTTTGATCAATGCAAACTGCTAATTGAAAGGTCTGCCCGCATCTTCCTTCAGAAATGATTTTCTCCCTGACTCAATTACTGGGATAATTGCTTCCAGTTTCAATGTTCTTTTAACTGAGCAGCCCCAGTGTTAGCATCAGAATCTTTCATTCTGTGCCTCTGCATTGTTTCAGGGAACAAGCATTCTGTGGGCTCTCCTGTATTACAGGATTGGCACATATCCTCTCTTCTGTTTCTCTCTGTTCATGAAGACACCAAGTTGTTTTGGAAGTCTTGGATTTCTCTCAGATTTAGAATTGTTTAAGAATTGTTTTAGAATTTAGAATTGTTTTAGAATTGACAATATATATTTTGCCAGGATAATTTCTCCTTCTCCCTTCCCATTCTTCCTCTCTTCTGGATTTATTTTCTTCCTTCCTTCATTTGTTTTTTTTCCTTCCTTTCCTTCCTTTTTTCCTTCTTTTTTTTTTTTTCTAGCATGCCCCTTTTTCCTGGTCAGGAAAGTCATTAACATCAATGAGTGTTCCTTGTAGCACACCAGGAGCCGGTAAAGGGAACAAATGGGTCATTGCAGTAGGAAAATGAATTAAATGAAAGCTGAGTTACAGGTTGTGGAGTGGGGCAGGCAAACACAACAAACTCAGATCAATATTGATAGGGTGGGGGGGAGGCAAAAATAATCTCTATGAGAACATGTCATTAGACTGCAGGGAAATTTACAAAATATACTTGACAAAAACAGTGAATTTCTATATTTCTTTTTGAGAAGATAAAGGGCTTATGGAGTACTTTATAGAGAGACATTAAGTGGGTATTGGTTTCTATTGTGCACATATAATGAGCTTAAGAATTCTCCTTGCTCTTTTTTACTTTTAAAATAACCCATCAAATGAAATATTCACTGTACATTTACCAATGGGTGTGGCAATCTAGTGGAGTGTCCTCAACTTATACTCTTAAAGAAAAATGACTGTCAAACCAACTGTCCATTGGTTCTCACCTGGGGTGTGAGCTCACGAACTACTCTACACCATGGGAGATGAGACGTATGCAGGTCATATACAGTCATCCATGGCTGCTGTGAGCTCACTGGTTTATTGGCCCCAAAATGCTCAGGAGACAGTGGTTTGTACCAAATCCCATGGATGTCTTTCTTTTGCAGTCTATCTGCTTCTTCTGCAATTGCTCCTGAGCCTTGGAGCATGGGATGAGATATAGATGTCCCATTTGTGGCTGAGCACAATATATAGATATGGTTTCACTGTACTTTGACTAGTTTTGAGTTTCTTTGTTAAATACTGTCCACCGAACAAAGTCTTCTCTGCTGAGGATTAAGAGCTGCAGGTATCTATGTATGTAGAGATAGAAGTTTTAGGGGGCAGTTTGATAAGAAGTTGAGAGGGTTGGTTCCATAGAAGTAGAATTTATAGACCTTAGGTGGAGAAGTGAAATACATATGCTCAAAATATATCGTATGCATGAAATTCTTTAAAAGTTTATTATATTTAATTTATAAAAGTGTTCTCTGGAATGTTTGCATGTTTTTATATCATGCAGATTTTACAGTTTTTCTTCCTACTCTTCTATAATGTTCTCTGAGACTTGAGGTGAGGTTGATAAAGATGTCACATTGAGGGTTATTCTTTGCACTTTTAACATCTATTCATGTGTCTGATCACTGCCTACTATCCACTGCTAAATAAGCTTCTCTGACCAATCTGGGATGTGGATGTCACTGATTGTGCTGGTCACAGTAGCACATATGTAATAGAAGAAACATAGACAGTAAGATGGAGGAGAAAAGACAGTAACAGGAAATTTAGAAAATGGAGCATATTAGTATGAACAGACTATAGGGACATGTTGAATGATCACAGCAGACCCCATGATCCATCACAATGGGATGTAGCAGTGACAATGTGGAACTTTGCTTTCTTTAAAAAACACAGAAATATTATATATATATATATATATATATATATATATATATATATATATGCAGAGAGACAAATCCCAAGACTATGCAGCTTTATTCTGAAGCTCATTGAGACATGACATGGTAGAGAATCAGTAGAATTGAGGATATTCTTTAAAAATATATCAAATTGGTTTTTTTTATGGATAACCTAAAAAGAAAAGTTATATGGGGAAGGGGGAAATGGAAAGGAGAGGAGAAGGTGGTTTGAGAAAGAAAAAGGAAAGAGGAGAGGAGGAAAAGGAGGAGGAGAGACAGACAGAAGTGTAACTGATGTCATTTTCCCAAGAGGTGTTTGGGGAAGAATAGTTTGGGGAAGGAATTTGTAGTTGCTTGACAGGAGTACAGGAGCATCCACAAGCAACTGAGGGACAGCTAAGAACACAACACTCACGCTCTGTATCCACATTTATTGGGTTTGTTTTCTCAGAACATATTTTAAAAGTTTTAATAGGTGATGGGGTACAATAGTTATTCCAAAAGTGTAAAATTTTTTTTATTGGATATTATATTTACATTTCAGATTTTATCCCCTTCCCCCCACCACCCAGGAACCTCCTATCTCAACCCCCCTTCTCATGCTTCTATGAGAATATGCCCTCACCTACCTGCCACTACCACCTCCCCACCCTTGAATTCCCCCCCACACTAGGTGTTCATCCTTCATGGGACCAAGAATCTCCTCTCCCACCTATGCCCGACAAGGCTATCCTCCCCTTCATGTACATGGAGTCATGGGTCCCTCCCTATGTGCTCCCAGGCTGGTGGTTTAGACCCTGGGGAGCTATGGTTGGTTGGTATTGTTGCTCTCCTCATGGGGCCACAAACCCTTTCTGCACCTTCAGTCTTCTCTCTAACTTCAGAATGTGCTTTAATTTCATCCCAAGGGTGAGGATGTGAGGCTGATTTGGACAGTACATAGCAGCTGACTATGATTTGCCTAGTGCTCTATGAGAAGCGTGGTTTTGCCAGCTGCAGGTAATTTGTACAATTGTGTAACTGTTGGTATTCTGGGAACTTTTCAGAATGTATATAAATGTTAGAGGCCAGAGAGGCATTGTCTGTGGTTGTTGGTTGTTCAGGGTGTTTGGTTGCTCTTTGTTAGTAGCTAGAAGAAAGAAAAAAGAAAGAAATAGATTCATGGATCTCAATCTTTCTCTCTCCTATTTATCCTTTTCTCTTTCCTTTCTAATAATAGGGAGGAGTGAAATTGAGGGTGATAAAGGGTGAGAAAAAGAAGAGACTACAAAGTAGCAGAGACCAGCTAGAGGGTATCAAGTAGGCTTTAGTTGAGAGATGTAGAGATACTGCAATATACATAGGACTCGAAGTATCATTCATCACATAAATATATTCCAGAATAATTATCACTTGAATAAATGGAGAAAGGATTATTTTGAAAACCCAACATCTTTCCATCTCAAAATCCCCCAAAAAAACCTGGAATAGAAGTAATATATTTCAATAAAATAAAGACTATGTGTGTGTATAATAAAAAATAAAAAAGACTATATATCTATTTCAATATAATAAAGGCTATATACATGCAGAAACATATCTTACTAAAATAAATACTATATATACTATATATTTGTTTACACATATGGACACACACACACACAAAAGCACACACACACACAAACACCTAGGCTACAATTGGGTTTTAAAAGGGCCTGTAGCTAGGCTCCAGTTAGCTTTTGAAAGGCCCTGTATTGGAGAACTTTTGGAAATCATTTATGAGAGAGCAGATAAAGTAATATGAGCAGAACACTCAGATCCTGGAAAAAAGGGGACATCCATTGATTGACTCCTGGGGTGCAAGTTCACAAATGTGCATCTCAGTACAGTGGCAAGACCACTAAGGTAAGAGGATCATCTGCATGTTTGTTGGATGGAGTGATCAGATATCAGTGTTCAAGATGAAGCAGAATTGGCAGGAAACATTTGAGAAGCTGAGATAATAAGGACTCATTAATCCAAAGGGAGCCTGTAGTTAAATCTGAAAGCTCTCTGCTGAAATATAGATGATAAAAGAGCCATAAAACAAGGAAGTTTGGCTTTCTGATCTTTCTTATTTTGTGTGTTAGCTTCTACAATTAGATGTAGAGCAGACAGGATGTTTTAGTTTCTTTTGACACTGCTTCCTGGTTGTATAAAAAATAATCATATAAATAAATATTAGTAGAAAATACAGCTCTCCCTGGATGCATGTCTTATATTCTGGGTCCTAGGAGGATAAACAAAGATGAGGAGAAAATTCATTTCAAAATAGCATGGGTCTGGACTTTAAGGAGTTATATTAAGGGCTGGGAGTGTATCCCAGTTGGTAGAGTGCTTGCCTAGCATGTGTGAAGTCTTAGTTTCAATCCTCAACACTGTAAAAATTAGGCATGGTATCACATCCTAATAATCCCCATGAGGTAAGAGCAGGAAGGTCAGAACTTTAAGGCCATTGTAGCTTCATACTAAGTTCTAGACCAGCCTGTTCTGCCTGAGACCTATTCTCAAAAATGAATTGATTAAACATAAAAACTAAAAAGGTTCCAGATAGATGACTGAGTGGTCAAGACCATGCCCTGCTCTTGCAGATCAAGCCAGGTTTGGTTTCTAGCATTTATATCATGCCTCACAACTGACTAGATCTCTAGTTTCAAGGAATTTGGTGCCCTTTTCTAGTCTCCAGAGGTAGTTCATGCACATAGATATGTAGCAGGCATGCACATGTGTGCATGTGTGCATGCAAACACACACACATATACACACACACAGAGGGAGCAAGGGAGAGGGAGAAAGAAGGAGGGGGGAGAGAAAGGAAGAGGGAGGGAGGGAGAGAGAGAGAGTGAGAGAGAGAGAGAGAGAGAGAGAGAGAGAGAGAGAGAGAGAGAGAGAGAGAGAGATTACTAACTCGGGGTAAATTTTTATTTTTATCTAATCCAGTAATTTCAAGACATGAAAAAAATCCCCAACTAATAGTAAACACAAAATACCTTATAAGGAAGGCTCCTTGCTTTATTTCTATATGTTTAAAAATCACAAATAGTTCAGAAATGTGAGCACCACACCCAGAAGACTAGAAAGATTGTGACCTTGAAATACAAAAAAGAACTAGGAAATTAACGTTTGGTTTTAAATTTTCCTTCCCCTTTCCTTTATATTATGGACAAAACCATCCACAATCCCAAATTGTGCAAGTTAGAGAAAGAACAGTGAGAAGCAGTTATCCTGTTCATGCATTTCTCTCATGCACAATGGAAAATCTTGAAGACAACGAATCTTTCGGGAGCATCATACTCTGTGCAAGCTAGTTCTTTAGAGTTTTATTTTCCCCTAAAGTGTTGCAAATGGGCAGTCGAGGAATTCATTACTCAAATCTTTTTGATGGGGACTAGTTTCTGATGTGTGAGACATACCAAAAGGGGTATTTTTATTTTTTATTTTATACCAAAAGGGGTATTTTAAATTTTTTTATGACTGTAAATTTGAAATAGTAGTGTGAAATATTAGCCCTCGTCATTCCCAACATCAGTGTGTATCAAGAGTTGGACTGTCAATTGTTTATGATAATTGCTTAGATACTGAGTTAATTACAAATATTGCTACAGGGTTCTAATTTTGAACACTGTTGATACTTGGTACACAGTGGTTTTACCTTTTCTTTCCTTCTTCCTTGCTTTTCTTCCTCCCTTCCTTCCTTCCCCTTCCATTTATTTATTTGTTTATTTATTTATGTTCTCTTTTAAATGCTCCCATCTAGATTTGACTACTTGCTACATAGTGAAAATGACCTTGAACTTATGCTGCTTCTGTCTCTTCAGGAATTACAGACCCATGCCACCAAACAGAAATTTATTTTGCCTTTAAAGTTATTAACACTCTGGCACAAAACCCTTTTTCACAGTTGTTAAATACAATACTAATCTTGATTGCTAGTTCTCCCAGTTGCATGAAATATTAGCGATGTATGTTATATTGCTCTGTAGGTAATTTTGGAACCAGTAGTTTCAATAAGCTATTATGGTTAAAAAATATTTCATATCCTTCTTCATGATATCTGAGCCAACATGGCATTTCTGAATACCCTTAGTTAGTAAGATCATTCTGCCTTCTTAGATTTTGACTCTGTGTGTTGACCATTGCTGGTGGATATATATGTTATGTTATGTTATGTTATGCTTGCTTTATTTGTAAGCAGTATTAGATCACATTTGTGGGTTGAAAACATTTAGGTGCAATTAAGCTCTTATTGATGTCTACAGTTCTTTTAGTTTCTGACACATGTCTTGCTTTAAAAATAACTTCATGTTGAATCAGCACCTGAAAAGAGAAATACCAACTTCTAAGCGTGACCTACCCATGGAAACCATGAACCCACAATAGCTATGCATACTAATACTAGATGCACAGAAGTCAACTCTGTCTGTTAGCAAAATATAAAGGCAGGGAGGTATGTGGGAGAGGAGCCACCACTACAGTAAACTGCTGATCAGTTTGTGATCATTAGCAGCCAACAGGTTCATGGGGAATAGGGAAGTATTGGTGAGCACACTTGGCTTTTATAGTTAGCACTGAAGTCAGAGTCACACAGACCACCCTAGCTAAACTCTGTGGTCACACAACAAAACAAAATCTAGTAAATAATGATAATACGGGTTGGCATGTAGAGGGACCAGACTACATGCTGTACAGTCATGAAAATGTATAAGAACAATATTTACTAATACATTACAAAAACTTTAAGGTAAAACTTAGGGGAAAAAACTAACCCTTTGTACTTTCTCCTTATAAAAATTAAACCTAGTGAAGCATAGGTTTGGAAGAAAAGAGCCGGGGAAAAATGAAGCCACAATAATGGCTACAATAATCTTTGTGCTTTAGATAAACAGAGAAAGAGATTAAAATACAAAATAAGAGGTGGTATTTGATGAATTATTTCATTTATTCTTTCCCAAGCTTCATTCCTACATGTCTGTATTCATATTAAAAATGGATTCTCTCATCTAGTCTCTGGTGGTTACTCCTGGTCTTTTCTCATTATTTTGTAACATTTGTAATGTGCAAGCATTTCTGGGGGTGGGGGATGGTGTGACTGAAGGACTTGACACTTCAAGCCAATGGGAAGAAAATGATATGTCACTTCTCATTGGATGGTCATGGAAAGCTCTGGGTGGGTCATATACAGAGAGGGAAAGCAAGTTCAAACCTCCCCCCCGACCAGTCCACCAGCTCCCCATCTGCTTTCTCTTTCATCTGCCTCTTTTTGTTAAACAAACACACATGTGTCTGTATAGATTAATAAATGTACATCTATATAATCAAGATGCAGATATATGTTTGTGATGCAAATGTGTTCCTATCTCAAACTATTTTATTAAACTGCTAAAGTTTTCTAAGACTGGCAAGTTCCTTCTTGTTCTACTTACCATTAATAGCACAAAGAGCAAGACTCTTAGAGCCATTAGCTTCCTGAGTATACGTGAAGGCCTGACTGTTTGACTCTAAGAAAATGTACCTTGTCTTGAGGCTGTGTTCTTTTGTCTTATACAAACACAAGCTATTTATATGAGCTTGATGTTAAAGACTGAATTTGAAGTCACAGGAACATTTTACTGGGCATGTCCAATAAGGAAATTGTGTTTTAGCCTGAAAATGTACTAGGGGTCCATGGGTCTCTTCTTGGTCTCTCACAAGAGAGCCTGAAAGTGAACTCTTAGAAAGATGACTTGACTTAGATGTGGTCTAGAAGAAGTATCTTTGCAATGGGAGAAAGGTTGCCCCAAAGGAATGGAAGAGACTCCGTGGCTTTTCTGCCACGTGAGAAGCCAGTGAGAAAGTAGCCAACAGCAAGAGGAGAGGAGGACTGACCTCAGAATCTGCTAGCATTCCTTCTTGGTCTCATCAGCTTCTAGAACTGTGAGAGGTCTGTGGCACATGGCATCATACAAAGATGGCAAGAACATATTTGCTGAGATGTAGGATGTAATTATGTCTCCATGCCACAAGGCATATGATTCTGTTACTTAATTTAAACAATGAAAATGGTAAGCCTCTCTCATGAGTGTATGCCATTTTATGACTTCCCATTGTCTGGAAGGGTTTGAATATGATTTAAGATTTATCTCCTATTAGCTCACATCAGTTACATAGAAGATAGATAGAAAGATAGATAGATAGATAGATAGATAGATAGATAGATAGATAGATGAATGGATACAATAAAATAGAGATAGATGATAGGTAGATAGATAATTAGATAGATAAATTATAGATAGATGAATGGATATGATAAAATAGAGATAGATAGGTGATAGATAGATAGATAGATAGATAGATAGATAGATAGAAAAATAGACAGATAGATAAAGTAAGCAGTCATTCCAACCTGTAAGAGACAAGTGCCATGAGGACCACTTTTGTGCATTCCTGAGGCACTAGATTGGAGAGTTGTGTATCATAGCAGCATAATCTAGCTTCTCCTGGCTAATGCATCACAGCTCCTGACTCTCTGTCATCTCTTCTACTTCCCATGTTAAGCACACTCTTCGCTGTCCCCTTTTTTGGCATCATTTGAGCATGAGGAGTATTTTATTTTATTGTATCCATAGAAGTATATTGGGCAAATAGTGTTTGTGTCTAACAATTTGATGGACAATAACTGGCTTTGCCACTAGTCAAAAGGCCCACAGTTCTCTAACTGTGTTACTGTACTGGAGTAAGAGTGAAGAAGGTATTTTGTTCTTTTAGAAGACCTGAGTTTGGTTCCCAGAACTTTTATCACAAGGCCCACAAACACCTGCAACTGCAGAGTATCTGATGACCACTTGTGGCCTCTGTGTGCACCTGCTTGTGCACACACATGCACACTCACCTGCATATACATACACATGAATTTTTAAAAAGTTTTAAGACTCCCAGAGCTAGTAGTTTACATACACAAAAGATAAACAAACACACACACACACACACACACACACGTGCAACTGCAAGTGTATGCATGCATAATAAAAAGAATGAATACAAAGTAACACTTTATTTGTAATTATAAAAGAGTGGAGCATTCTGAGATTGAAAATTATTAAATTGATAATTTCCTAGTTTCCTTTGGTGTTCAGTGGCAATTCTAGTGTATAATGATGGTGATGATGATGATTAGCGATGGTGATTTAGATGATGGCTTGATATGGCAACGGTGAATGATGCTCATGTAATTATTTCTTTGAGACACAGGCTCATGTATCTTATTCTGGCCCCACGCTCTCCATAGAAATGTGAATAACTCCCTCCACCTCCTGAGAACTATGATTATGGCTGTGTGCTGCCATGCTCAGTTTATGTGGTGCTGGGGATTGAACCCAGAGCTTCATGGATGCTACACAGATGCTTTGTCAATTGAACAGCATCTCTGTCTCTGCTGATGACTTTTCTACAAACATGTTCAACTTTCTCCTTTTTATTTAGTGCTAGTCAAGTGGTTTAGTTTCTATATTCTGTTCCTTATAATCACCCCAAAGAGACCTTGTAGCTTAGGATGGAGAAGGTGAAGTGACAGGGTGCTTTCCCTTAGCCTGCTAGAGAAAGATAGGTATCGCTTCCATTGTCAGCATGACAAAGATTTAGCACCACCAGGAAATCAATCTGATATTCCAAAATAGTCCCACTGGATTTGAAGATGACTCCTTTGAATCTTGATGGCTTCAGCTGATCATACCTCACTTCTGATACACATAAATATCTGAGATGTTAGTGGATTCATGTCCAGCCAGCTTTACAACAAGGATTTAAGAGCTTCGTGATATTATTTGCCATGAATAATTGCTTGTGGAGCATATTGGATCACCTTGTATAACTTTCGCAGGCTGGATTTAATTTCAGGTTTGACTGTTATATTGTAGCTTTGCAGAGCAGTAACAAAAAATCATAATTTAGATTAGGAGAAACAAAACAAATGATGATGGGAATATTATCATAACCGTAATTTTACAGCACAGTTTAATTATTTGGTTCAGTAATGTTCAATAATTATTTCAACACCAAAATCCCTCCCCATCCCAGCCCCTCAACAAACTAAACAACTGTTTCACTACCAGCAGCTAATTTATAAGGCAATTTCAGAATCTTATGACTTCTTGTCTCTCTGAGATTTACAGTCACTAATAAAAGGCCTTAACTTCAAGAGGCATGAATTAAAACTCATTTATAAAGAGTGAAAATTCAGAATGTTTTCTTGTTCTTCCTCTATCGAGAGGGGTCTGTATTCTTATTGGCTTGGTGTAAATGGATAAACTCTGAATTACAAGGATGCATTAAATGTTGGGGAAATGAATGAATTCACTCACACATCTAACGTAGGCAGTACTAGGCATGAGCCAGAGGACATCCTTTTCCTCTTTAAAGCTTTAAGGCTTAATCTCAGGAAAGATTCTTTTGCCTTTTTTTCCTTTTTAAACAAACTAATCGAAATTTAATTTTGTGCACCTGAAAATCACTTTTTTTCTTCTCTCTCTCATTCTCATTTCCTACAGCCAGTGATCAAATCCCTTTGTCCTTCTGGCCTGACCAGTTTTTCCCTTTGCCTGAAGGTCTATAAACACGTCATCTCTGGCTTCCTGGCTCCATCTGGATCATCCTCAATTGCATTTCACAAACCAGTCATGATGAACCTGGACCATGAAGCAGATCCCACCCACTTTTGCCTAAGTTTCCACCATCACTTTCATCAGCTCTGGATAGAGAGTTAAGACTGTTGGCAAGCTTCAGGGAAGCTGTCCTGATTGACACTCTTGTCCCCATATAACCTCACCATTTCACAATCCACACAGCTTGAGTAAGCTTGTGTGTCTATGTGTATGTGTGTGTGTATGTATGTACTTATGTATGTATGTGTCTAATTGTATATTTATCAAAGAGTATGTGTATATATCTGTGAATATGTATAAAGTATAACATATATGCATATATTTGTGTGCAGAAACATGTATGTGTTTGAGTGTGTGTGTTTATGTGTGTATGTCTCTGAGAGGGGGTCATATGCATTTGTATGTATGCTTTATGTGAGTGTGGGAAATATGTGTGTATATGTATGTGCAACAGGATGTGTGTATGTGTGTGTGAGGTAGTTATGTGTAGATGGATGTATATATGTATATGTTTGTGTGTAATTATATGGGGGTTTATATATGCATGTGTATGAGGAGCATATGTGTATATATGTATATGTGTGTGTGCATATATAGTTATGAATGTACATATGTATATGTGCACATATATATACATATATATATGTATATATATATATGTGTGTGTATATGTACTAGCATGTCTGTAATATGTGTGCGTATAGAGCATATGCAGGTGTACATGTATGTATGTGCATATCCTCATCTGTATGGCATAGTCATGCCTAAACCAGTTAGAATATCTAATCCATCAATCCTTAAGATGGTAGACTTCCATTCTGTGAGATCTCCTTGGTTAAGTACTCTTATTTGTTCTGCTACAGTACCATTGAGGAGATTCCATCATAGCTTCCTTGTTTAAATATAATTCCTAAATACCATATCAAATGTAAAACCCTGAAGATGGCACCATGTTTGATTATATTCTCCACTGAACATGGTGGTTAGCACATAGTAGACTGCAGAAAGTCACACCTATTCTGGTGAATCCCTGCAGGTGAATTTTCTGTTTCATGATTTCCTCTTGCCATCCTCCTCTGTAAAGATACTTTTGCATCCAATGATGCACCCTTATCGCTTAGCTTTAAACACCTTAGTGGCTCTTCTCTCCAGCACTTTCAACTCCAGCTGAAACAGCCCTGGATTGGTATTCCTTCACGTTTTTTGTTTGTTGGTTTGTTTTTTTTTTTTGAAAAGCTAGTTCCTGTTAACATTCCAATCATTCTTCAAGAAGAAAAAAGGCCTCAACAGCAGCAGTGCAGGGGCACACACACACACACACACACACACACACACACACACACACACCAAGCTCCTTTGAATACTCCCCATGGCAGGAGGCAGGTCCAGGAGACTGATGGCAGGCTTCCACTACCAGCAGATTTATAGTGTTTCTCAAAACCCAAGCTCTTTGTCTGAAAGGAGGTAAAAAGGAGAAGAAAGAAATCGAGGGAGAGCGTTGAATTGATTTCTTCAACCAATATGGTCAAGTTCAATTTGGGTCCTTAAAAGAGTTAACAGAAAATGACGATTCAAAAACTCCATGTTCCATAAAAATAGCACTATTAAGAAGAAAGCCCTGCTTCTCTGTAACCTCTGTGACACTCTGCTCTGTTGGACTTCCCCGGCTGCAGCTGCTTTTGAGTATAATGCCATTGATTTTGAGACATTTCATAAAGATAATTAGATATACTGGAGTGTATTCTATATTCTCAGCATTTCAGAGGCTATGCAAAGCCACCCACACTTTTGAAATATGTACCTGGCATTTCTTCCTTGAGAAGCTTTCAGCTTTTGCACTCTGGTAGGGGGGCAGGGTAGGAATCTCTGGCAATTCTAAAACTCCCTGAAGCAGGAAGCAAGAGAGTGCAAGGGGGGATTTCTGCTTCATTTCTCACCTCCCTGAATAAGTATATGAAAACTGCTGATGTATGTTTAGCTTATACATTAATAATTTTGATCCCAGAGCTCAACTCTTTAATATCTTAAGACACCTTATGTTAGGAAGACAGGTGCCCAGTCATTAGGATCACAAGTGTGCTTTCCTTTTTGGTGTTTTAGTTATTTATACCGATTGCAATTAGACAGGAAGCAGTCATCTTGACTACATATATTTCAAACAGACTTTCAGTGTGGCACCATTTTATATGGGTCTGTTTTAATCTTGAGCAGCTTCCTCAAGGCAATGGCAGTGAATCTTAGCTCTGTTCATGTGATTGTTTTTGGTTGAAAGAGAAAATTGCTGCTGTATAAGGTATTGAGTTAAACATGTTAGCATCTTGTCTTTATTGAATTCAGTTAGATTTTTTTTTTTTTTTTTTTTTTTTTTTTACTTCCAGCTCTAAGAGTCTCTGCAGGTTTAGATGAAAAACATCTTGAGCACTGGGGCACCATAGGGACCATTTCATCATCACTTTTCATTATCAGCATCACTTTGAAAAGCATCTGCATAGTTGTTGTTGTTATTGGCTAGTCATTACAACTCTGTGGTCTTCATTGTACCTAGAGTAACCTCTAACTTGGGGAGTAACTTACATGAAGTACCTCAGTTAGGAAGAACAGGAATTAAGCTGGAACAGTGAGAATCTTGGCTTCTTGGAAAATATGTGGCCAGAGCAGCTGTTTAAGAGTGTAAGGATTCAGACTGGGAGGTGACTCAGTTGCTTAAAGTGCCTGGGATGTGAGCAGGAGGATGCGAATGGGATCTTCAAAAGCCACAAATTAAAGCCTGGTGCAGAGGTACATACTTATAATTCAAGTACTGTGGGGATGGAGACCTGCAGATGCCTCAAGCACACTGGCTGGCCAGTCTAGTGTATTTGGTTTGCTCTAGGCAAGAGAGGCACTCAGTCTCAAAAAAAAAAAAAAAAAAAAAAAGTAATCTAAAACCTTTGTTAAAGGACAGGAGAGCTAGAAAGGTGGTTTGGCAGTTAAGAGCTTTTGCTGACCTTACATGAGACTGGAGTTCAGTTCCCAGGA
>NC_047663.1:96333525-96383525 GCF_011762505.2 Arvicanthis niloticus
GTCACAACTAAGATATTTGATTTCATTTTGGAGTGGAAATTCGATTTCATTTTTTGCTGCCTCTGCTGCCATGGAATTAAACTGACAAACAAGTCTGAAAACATTTCAAATCATGTAAATTTATGACCTTGCTTCATGATATTTTTGATAAAATTTTAAAAATTAGAATTTCATTGACTGGGTATTTTAATGTATTAGTCACACATAGGTCCTCTGTGCCTCTTCCTCTGTTGAATTTTATCTGTCTTTTTATTCTTTTCTCTGTTTTTTTTTTTTTCCGGTTCAACTTCTCCCTCTTAAAGGATCTGTCTGCCACACCCTAGCTCTGAGATCTGGCTTGTACTGGATTCATACATATCTATTCATAGATGTGAGTGACCCATTAGGGGATAAAGGGGGCAATATGAGACTTGAAGTGATAGCTCAGTGGATAAAGTTCTTGATGCATAAACATAATGACTACCATTCAGATCACCTATGTAAATGCCAGGTGGGTGTGGAGGCCCATCTTTTATCCCAGCATGAGGGGAATGGAGATGGGATCCATAGGGCAATCTGGCTAAATAACTAGTTCAGTTGAATCAATGAGCTTTTAGTTTAGTGATAAACTAAAAGTTTAGTTTAGGGCTCTGGGCCGTGCTCTCCTAGGTAGCTCCTTCACATGGTGGTCATGCCTCTCTTCTCAGGCATGGCATCTCTTCTCTCCTTCATACCCTCTCCACATCTCCCTCTTCTCCTTCCACTCTCAATCCCAGGAATCCTAAAGTCCCACCTCTGTCTGTCCTGACTGGCCATTAGCTTCTGGCATCTTTATTGACCAATCATAATTAACCAGGGCAGGGTCTCTCTGTGTCTTGCAAGCAGACTCTCACATGCAAACAATTTTGGGAACCCAAATTTATATTAGAATACAAGCTGCATTAGGCCAAACCCACTACCTCTTGCCTTAGTAAATAAAGTGGAGATCAATCTAGGAAGATACCCAGTGTTGACCTGGCTTCCATACACATTCACATACATGTGCAAATGCACCTATGCTAATGTGAAAATACACACATGAACACACACAACCACATATAAGTAGATAGAAAGAGAGAGACAGAGACAGAGGGAGACAGACAGACAGACAAACAGACAGACAGACAGACAGACAGATGGAGGGGGCAGGGAAGAAGTTGATTGGTGGATACCTCTGGGACAATATCCTTGCTAAGAGCACAGAGGATACATTAACTTAGTCAACTAGGGAGAGAGGGAGAACCTCTGCTAGTTTTGATTATCTCTTAGATTCACAGACGCATTCCTAAGTCTCCAGTCTTTGTAACCAGTGGTGTTGGCTGCCAAGACAAACAGGTGACTGTAGACCAACCAATCATTGTTCATTCTTTAACCCCTTTGTGCATGATTGGTATAGTGTGGTCATCTGACCAAAGGAAGCATTGATTGAGCGTTCTGTGGAGCACAAAGAAACAGGGGACTTGCCAGCTCAGTTTCCACAGCTTCTAACATGTGAACTCAGAAAGAGTCCAAAGCTGCTTTTTTTTCTAGACTGTCTGACATTGGAGCTGGAAGAATCAGGGTAGGAAAGGCAGAATTTCAGGTGAAGCTGGCAGTGTAGAAAGCTGAAGGCAAAGCATGCTGCTGTGCCTTGTGGTTCTCTGGGGCTGTGACTATTGTTATGTGAATGATAGTTTGAAGTTATTGCATTGTGCTTCAGATTATTGTATTTCCTATGTGATTTCTTAGTATTATTGATTGTATTGTATTCTTGAATGCATAACTCAATCCCTACATGTGTCTGCTGTTCTTGGAGATCAATGTACACATACTTTATGGAGTCAGCAGTAATAAGCCTTTACACTGATGCTCTTGTGTTGACATTTTTAGACGGAATGAGAGTGTAAGCACTCAGGAGGCTGGAGTCAGACTAAAGCTGCATGGCAAGACCTTATCTCAATCTCCTCCCTATCACCCACCGAAAGTATCAGACAGGTAACAAATTTACAAGATGGGTGTACTAGAGACAAAACTGAGCAAAACACAAATACAGTATACTTGTCAGCTTTCCTGTCTATACATGTGTCAGACATTGCTAATTAATCATGATATCCTGGAGTCAGGGTTAGTTGCTATTTCTCAGATCAGTTCTCCTGGTGATAACTGTTGATGCTCAGAGTTCATACAATGAAAGACACCTGTCCTATGGAACTCATGCAAGACAGCCAGGACGACTTGGTCTAGTCAGGATCCAAGTAGAGACTAAACACTGACTATATTAATTCATTTTGGTAGTGCTATCATAATACCAAAGTACATGTAACTTTAATAATAATAATAATAATAATAATAATAATAATAATAATAATAATAATAACTCTTGTAGTCCTGGAGGTCAAAAGCCACAGCTAAAGGTTTTCATTTTTTGCTGTATTTTTGTTGTTGTTGTTGTTGTTCTGAGACAGAGGATGCCTTCTGAGATTTCCTGCATGACTTCTGGATATTGTCTTCTCTTTCTCTTCCACACACCTGCCTCCTTCCATGTATATTCATGCTCATAATGAAGTAGGATAAACTCTCAGAAGCTGAGTTTTACTTGGTGACATATGCAAATACTCTGCATCCAAAATATTCAGAAGCTGAGATGTCATGGAGCCAGAACTGTACTAGGCAGATTCCATGGGCCATAGTTCAACCCGCTACCTTTAATGAGTCCTACATGGGCTTTGGCACCTACGCGTGGATGCTTCTGTCAGCTCATGTTACGGAAAAGAAGCCTGGAGTTCAAGCTCTCAAGAAATACATGAGGATCCACATAGCAACAATTGCTGGTCAGGACAGTACTGCAAGCCCGGCCCCTGACTGTTTTGTTAGTTCAGTTTATAAAGAAGAGGAGAAGAGGGGTTGGCTTCATATCAGACATAAAAGACAAACTAAAACTGGAGGGGAAGCAGAGAGTCAAATGTGGAGAAAAAAACAATTTGTAGATTTGGTTTCGGTAAAAATGATGATGTCATTCTTCCTTAATATTTCAGTGGCTCCCTATTCCCTGCAGGTTAAGACCTAAATTATTCAGCAAGAAAATCAGACCTGCTCTGGATTCCAGCCATTTTACTCTGTCTGTAGCTCCCCTCTTTCCAACCTCCCTGATCCAGACACATTCAATACTCAGCAGCCCCTACCCCAGCAGACAGGGGTAGAGAGGAAGAACTGAAGGGGGCAGTGACCCACATGGGTGTGTCAGCTGTGGTTCTGACCCCTGCCACCTGGACCCTTATGACAACAGCCCTGTCATGCTGTCTCTCTTATTTATTTATTTATTTATTTAGCAGCTAGCAGAGTCAAGATCTGATAATATATTTTCCTCCATCTAGGAATGTCCATGAAGATCTAATAGGACCACTTAGGAGGGGTCTCAGAGCAATCTAGCACATGATACTTTGCCTGTATGTGCAGCAGCCATTGCGATAGAACATAAAACAGTAAAGTAAACTCAGGAGACAAGTCTCTGGGAACATCAGAAACCTAACACCAGAGGTTGTCTGGCATCCTTGGGAGGGGGTGTCTCTTGCTCTTAATTTCTTTGTTCCTTCTCAGATATGATGCCCACCCCAGGTGGTGCTTCTTTTCTCCTCCCCCTTCTGCTATACCCAACCTTGAAGCTTTAATCAGCTTCCCCTCCTCCTTTACTAGTCAATAAGTGCCATTTCTTAAAGTGAAATACTGTTTCCTGAAGACAGATCTGCAGATATCCTAGGTGATCCATATGTCTTCCGACATTGCTGTATTCATAGATGACTTCTCAAAGAAACCAGTATTAATGATGTAATTAATATGAAAGGCTACCGTATATATCAAGCAGGTCATTAAGGCAGAGGTGGAGATGCAGCCATTTATATTAAAGATACATGCTATGGTTTATACCCAAGCAATAGGAAAGGCACAGCTAAGAAATCTTGCTTTCCAACCATCCTCCGACATTTTCAGCCCCCATACACCCACTTCTTGTTTGTTTCCCACGATTGTATTGCAATTTCTGATAACTGTACAAAATGAGTTAATGAGGTGGAACTTTTGTGTGTATGAATATAAGTGTGTGTGCATGTACCCATGTGTGCATGTGGAGGTCAGCATGTACCCATGTGTGCATGTGGAGGTCAGCAGACAATGCCAGGTGTCTTCTGTTGCTCTTGTCTTATTGAACCTGGAGCTGCCCATTGACTAGAGTATCTAGCCAGAGAACAGCAGGAAACCCCTTGTCTATAACCCCAACTTGGAAATCACAGAGGTTTCAGGTCTCCTCTGCCACAAGTGTTGGCACAAGTGTTGCCACAAGGTGTTGGGGATTGAACTCAGGACCTCATGCTTGTAAAGCACTTTGCTGATGGAGCCATCTTTCCCAGTCCCTCGGGCAGATGTTTTACAGAAACATACAATCAAATTCATCACAGCCTTTGGAGACCGATTGATCTAATGACCACAGGACCAGTGAACACTGGGAGAGCTTGATTGGAGTGTACTAGTTTCTCTCCAAGAGACTCTGGTCCTCAGGGAGATTTCTTTCTAATTTCTTGTTTGAGTGACCTTTCTGAGGCAGATGCCATGTGCAATGGAGAAGTTTACCTTGAAGGAAAAGAGCTAAAGGAATGTTCTTAAGCTGTTCCACTCTGTGTTCAGGACTTAGTACAAGGCTTCTGTTTGTATTCTATGGTATCAAAACATTGCCTCTCATATCCAGGATGTTTAGATGAAAAAGAAAATGTCGTAACCTGATAGACTCCAAAAGTATCCCACAATGTTATGAACTACTCACGTGTTTTAATGAAACCTATGAAGAGGGTTTTTCCTTCTCCCTTTCTCCTAAGTATTGTTTTTGTAGTAGCCAACATGGTAAATGTTTTTAATAAAAGCTTAGACTTAAGTTAGAGGGGAACGTCTTTACCCTAGGTGCAAATGATGTTGCCACTTGCGGAGTTTAAAACACCAAACAGATGGAGAAATTGTAAAAATAGGGAGTCACACACTAAAGGGCTGGTTTTCTTTTTTTCTTCATCAAGCAGATTCTCTTAAGTGGGGGATGCAATGTGCTGGCAGCTGCATTTTAAAAAGCACCTGAAGCTAGGGGGATGGAGGCAACCACTCCTGAGCTGCATGGAGCTGCTGCAAATGGACTCTCTTTCCATAGCTCACTCTTCCCAGGGTGTATTCTTGTTGGCTAGCTTTTCATCCACGTCTGCACCAGATGCCATGAGCCCAGAGGCAGCAAAACAGTTTCTGCTCATCTTCTCAAACTGTGGGTACTGTGAACCAGTCACAGGTTTGAGCTTTGAGTGATGCAGCAACTCACTTAAAACCTCAAGTGACAGCAGAGGCTCCATTCTCGGCTGCTCCAAGTGACTGACAAATCCCATAAGGGGAAGACACAATCTGCAATACTGGTCACTAATATCTTAAGATTTATTTTTAACTTATCGGGTATGCCTGTCTGTAGAAAGAGTGCGTCCATGTGTGAGTGCAGGTGGCTATGAGGGCCAGAAGAGGATGTCAGATCCCTGGAACTGGACTTACAGGTACTTGTAAGCTGCCAGACATGGATGCTGAGATGCAAACTCAGACCCTCTGCAAGAGCAAGTGAGCCCTTATGCTGACTATTGCTAGTGTACGTAGTTGATAAAGTCCCTGGTAAGCAAGCCTCTGTGTTGTTATGTCATTATCTACACATTTCACCTACTTTTCATAGCTCACACTTTAGAGAGAGGTTTTAAAAATGAATTGTAGATTTTTTTTAAGTATTAAGTATTAAGGGGTAAACATTGGGTAACAAGCATAGGCCTGCTTGTGAGAGCATTGTCTCTTCCTGTCTCATAATGATTTTCATTAAGAAAAAAAAAGTTAGCCTGGCTCCACCATATTTCACGGTATGTGGAACTCCAAATGTGACGTTCCAGGCTGTTACATACTGTCTAGGATGTTACCCAAAGTTTAGTCATGCAATCATATTTTGTAAAGAGCTCGGGATTTAAGAAAGACTCCCAGTCCTCCACAGACATACACATCACAGCAAACAGGTAAAATGTTTGCAAAGCACAGTTTGTGAGAAATTGGAGCTAGCAACCTGATAAGCACCCATGTATGCATGCATGTGAGAATACACACCTATGTAGTGTAAAAAGACAAAGTTACAAAAGAAATTATAGGATTTTTTTATTAATTATAAAAAAAAATCCCAACCTTCAAGATACAAAAACTCAGAAAAGTGTATGCTTTAGAATCTATGGGAGGAAAAAGATAAAAAATGGTTCTGGAATGATGAGTCAGCAGGTATGAACACTAGCTGCTCTTCCGTGAGGCCTTGGTTTGCTCCCCAGCACAGACATGGTGGCTCATAACTGTCTGTAACTCCAATTGCAAGCGAACACACACACACACACACACACACACACACACACACACACACACACACACAGAAGGAGGGGGACGGGAGGGAAGGGAGGAGGGAGGGAGGGAGGGAGGGAGGGAGGGAGAGAGAGAGAGAGAGAGAGAGAGAGAGAGAGAGAGAGAGAGAGAGAGAGCGAGCTGTTTGACCAGTCCTGGGTATTCAAAATTGTCTACACATGTTTATCTACAGTCAAAGACATCTTTTCTTGGATTCCTGTGTAATCATCCTTGATATAAATTTCTACCCTGTTAATAAAATTAGTTCTAGAAGGATTTTTTGGTCCCACTCCCTTTCAGGGGTCACCATTTTTATTGCTAACTCCTGCTTAGTCTGCCTTGTTTGCATTAGGTGTTTGGCTTGGGAGAAGCTTCCTGTTTATTACAAAATTTGCAACAACTTTTCACGTGAAAATCCTCTCCTGAAAGGTGGGTTTTACTTGGAATCTAAGAACATCGGACAGGAGTTGGGACATGTGAAATAGCCAATGTCTTTACAAAAAAAACCTACTTTTCACAAAAACAATAAGAAGAAATCAAAAGGAAACAAGTGTCTGTGTGGCTAGTTTACGGATTCTTTTGTCTGAGTCTCTTGGTGCTTTCATGCCGTTGACAATATAAACGGAAGGACTGAAGCTGTTTGCAAACTTTTTCATTTTTCTGTAAAACTCTGACCTGGTGGAGAAGAGCTTCCCAGTGCCCCTGTTTAGAAAGCAATGCTCTCTTTATACAGGCACTTATTGTCTTGGGTTTCATTTTCGGTTCAGGGGAAAATTAAATTCCCTTGCAACTGCACTATCTGCCTACCCAGGACATTTTATCTCCGCGTCGTTTTTATTTGCTATTTGTCCTTTGGGTAAAATACTGCAGGTCCATGAGGTTGTTGAGAGCATTTCAAAGGTCTTGAGGGTTCAGCCTGTTCCTTCCTGCAGGTCAGTATTTAAATAATTCTTGACCCAGAAGTCTTCTATATTCTAACATTCACAGGAAAGGAAGGAGGATGGGAGTCCCTGGGAGAGCAAGACAGCCTCACTCTGAGCTTTTCTCTTTGTGAATTGCATCATTTTAAGCACTTAAATTTGTTCCTGTGCAGAGCACATAGGAATTTCTCTGAAACTTACTATCAGTGCATGAGCATATAAATTCTTCCTGTTCTTAAAGCCTCTCCTTCTGCATAAATTGCAAAGGATTTTGCAGACAGATTACACAGGATGACATTACATTGTACTTTTCTTATTATTGAGGCTGGTTACCATACTGGACAAAAATACCAAAAACCAGTAGTTCTATTTTTAATTCCGTTATTGTCACGCTTAATAGGAGTCAGTCTTACTCAAAATATCCACTCTTCTTCATCATCATTGATAATGCTTAGTTATTGTTACACAGTCAACATCCAGATTCGTTCTGAGTCATTGAACAGCAGGAGTGACATCAGTCCAGAGCTGGGAGCAGACCCTCACCCTGCCAGCTCTCCCAGTGGTCTACATTGCTCAGCTGCATAGCGAACAAGAGCTTGATGATTTTTCATTGGACTTCACTCCCTGTGGCTTTGAGATGGCAGTCAGTAGTAGAGCACTTGCTCAACACACGCGAAGCCTTGGGCTCCATTCTGAGAAGCACAGTAAAATCAAGTGAAACAATCAAACAGAAAAAAGTCGATAGCTGCAATCTAACCATCCCAGGGCTTGAACTAGCATTGTTCAAAGGATAGGTGAGATTCGAAGAGTTCCATAGTGGTGCTTGTAGGTTCTCCTCTAAGATCCAGAGGGTAATTGACTCTTCCAGTACCCAATATGATTTTCTTCTTGCTGAGGGGGGTCTTAAGTTCAATCAGAGAGCTGTTGGTTACTACAAAGGTATGGTTACTCTCAATGTATGTGGGCAACTACTCCATCCTTAAAGTTATCATGCCATACTAGCTGTATTTAGTAATATATGTGAATATGTGTGTGTCTGTGTTTTCCTAAGTACCTTTTAAGCAGCCGATGAATGTAGACGTCAGTATCATTGACCAATATAGTGTGAACATTATTTTCTCTTCTATCTTTTACTAACATGTCTTATGACATTCAAGATAGTGCTAGCAGCAGTATCAAGAATGCCACCAGACATATATATATATATGTTTCTACTGTTGACTATTATTTATGGCCAACCATAGTAGGTTCCCATCCTCGTCCAGATATAGATTTTATGAAATTTCTTTTTAAAATAAAGACATGTTAGCATAAGGAAGAGGAAAAATAGTATGTCGATAATATAGGTTTTAAAGAGATAGGGAACAACAAATGCTGCTGTAAGCCTTGTTTATACTTCTTCACTGTGTTGTATGAGAATCACAACAATATATGAATGGGCCGGGATGATGGCAGGTGACAGGCACATGTGAAGAACTACACAATATAGGTCCATGACCAATAACAGTACAAAGTTCAGGTGGTTATAGCAAAATCTCTCCCATTAAGGAGATGTCTTCTATATAAATGGGTCAGATTTGCTGAGACTGTGGTCAATATGCTTTCCATATTAGCAATATATCATCATATTTGGATGGTAAGACAGGATGATGCAAGCAAATGCACACACACTCACACGTGCACATGTGTACACGTGCACACACACACACACACACAAACACACACACAAGATACACAGCTGTTAACTTCTTTTTTGGCTTAGTGCAGCTTTTCCTCAACCTTTTACACTACTTCCCATCCTAACTGGGAAATTATTGAAACCATTCTCATGCATGTAAAAACCACACACCAAAGTCTTTCTAAGTGGGAAGTCTGAGTAAAGAAGACTGAAATTGAGCCAGGTTTGAAGGAGTCTTGCCTAGTGATGACTTGACTTATGTATTGCCTGGAATTTGTTGGAATGCCCCTGGCTATTTGTGCCTCTGACACTTGGCAACCATAAGCTTTTTTTTTTTTTTTTTTTTTTTTTTTTTGAAAAATAGCAACTGTGTCTGCTTCATTGTCCGGTTCTGTTGACACTTAGCAAGTGTCTGTATTTGTAAGCCAGAAGTTGAACCTGTACCCATTCATTTATCAGCAGCTTTCAATTAAAGCATGCCCATGTGTTCCATTACAGGTGCCAATACATCCATTCAGTTATTAACAGTAGTGGCTTTGACAATATTTATTGCTGCTGCAGATTACAGAATCTAAACCAGAGGAATTCAGGATACTTTGTCTTTATGAAAGCTACTACTTATAAAAGCTGAGCTAGGGGTAGGGATGTTATCTCTAATGAGGAAGTCGAACTAAGAATAGTTGATCAACTTTCCAGTTGACCAAAGGTATAGGGCCTTAATACATGCATTTTGGATTTCCCAATTCTTAATGACTACTCACCCTTTGTACTTTGCAATACCACCCTGAGAGATGGAGGCAGAGATTGGCCATAAGGCCCTGACCTGGCCTTGGTTATGACTCTTATACTTTATCTGTGACAGTTAATCTTCCCAGTGCTTCTAGCCTAGCATTCCTCAGCTCAGTTATTCCAAGTCACTGAACCTGGCTGGCAGCATTAGTCTCCTTGTTGAGTCTCTGTATGTTTTAACAAATGGTTAATGCAGTGTTTTTCTTTGAACATACTTAATGTGTGCTTTTATTTATCGGAACATGGAAGGCAGTGCTCTGTGAAGGCGCAGTCTGTCTTGTATCTAGCATCTCAGTAAGTTTCTTGCTTCACAAACAGAGTGAGGGTTGAGCCAGCCTGGGGTACAGTACCCTCATGATGAATATACAGACATTAAATACAGCCCCGCAATTAAACAGTCCCAGCTCGCTCCTTGCTTTTCTTCTCAGCAGGTTGATTTTCTGAGAAACAGCCATCACTGCTCACATTAGCCATTTGGATTTTCATTCTGCTTACTGATCTTCTCTGTGTGTGTTAGGGGAAAATCTTTGTTTCCTATGTGGAATTTTCTATCATTCTGATATGTGGTTTCCAGGTAGACGATGCATATCACATTCCTTTTTGGTTTTGGTTTTGTGGGTGTCTGTTTTTATATTTATGAATGTACTATGGGTAGGTTCATGTGCACGTGTGAACGTGTATGCAGAGGTAAAAGGCTAGCCGCCGGTGGTGTTCCTCAGTTTCTTTCTACCTTGTGTTTTGAGACAAGGTCTTTCCTCTGACCTTAGAATCACTAATTTAGCCACCATGATTGACCACTGAACACCAGGGATCTTACCATCTTTGCCTTCACAGCACTGCAATTATAAACATACCACCATGCCTAGATATTTAAAGTAGAATCTGGGGCTCAAACTCAAGACCTTATGCTTTTGGCAGAAGTAATTTACAAATGGAGCCATTTCCTGAACCTTCCTTTGTTTGCTTGAACTTAGGTTAAACCTTATCTACCACCTCCCTGGTCAATCATAGGAACCTTTTAAATGGCTTCTGTCATAATGATATCATGCAAGAGGCATGGCCTTTCACCAAGCAAGATCTTAACAAGCGCTTAAGCTCTTTTAGCAATAGAACTTAGTTGAGGATGCGTTTTGGTCAGGGCTCCTTGAGGGACTTGCTCAAAAGTGTATGTGCTCCAAGTATCTTTCAGTGTCTGTTTCTGACAATGCTTGGTTCTTTCAGCTCTCTCTTTGTCTCCATCTTGCTAAGACTGCTGTATTCCTTGCTCACCTATTGAATTCTCCTCTATGCTTCTCTCTGTATACTCGCATTCTCTGTCCCTTACTCATGCTAGATATGGTGAGTGGTTCCCAGTTAGACCAGGAACTACAGAATATCTCCTCTTTGAGTTTATGCATAGTTGCATACCTCTCCCTGGCTTCAGTCCTACTTTTGGGAGCTCACTTTCTGCAGTATTGTTTTGTCTTTTAATTCTCTGTAGGACCCAATTTCACTGCTGATGTACTGTAGGTAGTGTGGTATTCTAGGAAATGATTAAAGGAAACAAAGACAGGAGAGGGAAGCCAGCCCACTTCACTCACAACACTGATGGTGTTGCTGCATTCATCCTTTGAAACGATTGGGTATGGAAGAAGGGTTCTAGGTGTCAATATCACACTGGTCATCAAAAATATCATCAGTCTTTAAGGCAGATGGTACAGAGCTTCTTTATACAGTTTTGGTAATGTGGCCCCCTGGATCTATTAGAAGTTCTCCCCTATAAACTACACCTGTTGTAGATGTAGGGCATATCTATACTATAGGATTCCTGTACATGACAACATCCTGGGTACCATGATGGACTAAGCAAATGGAGCATAAATATTTGAAGTTCATGAAGTCTATTGTCAATCTCCACTATAACACAAAGTTTCTCCTCTCGGACCTTCATACAAAGTGACAGTGGGATTGAAAGGCTATATTCTCCAAAAGAGAACTGTCTTTGAAGGCCAGACCTGGACTTGATCAATGTGAAAACTAAGATGTTTCAATAAAATAGATGATAGGTTAGATTAGTTGCTTTTTTTCCTGAAGACCAAGATTGAAGTATCCCTTGATGATGTTGTGTTTCATGATACCTATTTATAGTAACCATAGATAAAATCAAGCTTTTTACTATAGTACCAAAGAACAGGTTGTGAGTACAAGATCAGCTGTTATAGAGGAAGAAAGATGACTTCAAATATGGTTTTGAAAGAAGAGAATGAAGTCATCAATGTCCTCTGACACTAGGAAACACAGCCCTATATAGGTTTTTTTCTCTTTGTGTACTTTTGGATGGATGGTTGGGTGGATGGATAGATGGATGGATTATCTACATCAATAGATGGGTAGTTTATGGATGGATGGATGAATGAATAGGTGGACAAATGTACAGATGAGTAGGTAGATAGATTGGTGCATAGGTGGGTGAGGGTTGGTTACATAAAAGAATAGATTATTAGGTGATTGAATGGATGGATGAGTAGGTGGGTAAGTAGACAAGTGGATAGGCAAATGAATGAAACAGTAGCTAGACCTATGGAAACATGCATACATAATTGGGAAGTGAAATAGAAAGTTACAGGATAACATACAGCTATATATCTTTCTCCTCAAATTTATCTCCTTTCCTCTTTCCTCCTTCAAAGTCAAGTTCCCACTCTTATTTCTCTAATTTCAGTCACAGATCACACTGAGCATTGCAGCATAATTTACTTCATCCCTGTTGCTAAGAGGCAGTTCAGTCGAGCCCTTTAAGATCCTACAGGCAGTCCTGTCCTGGTGTGGAGTAACCTCACATAGGGGTGGACTGAGGATATCTTGCTTCGGCACAAGAATCAGCTTTCCCTCAACTCTGAGGACTCCTTCCTAGTCTGTGTCTCAGTTACCTCTTCACTGGAGGCTGCCAATGCTACTAACACTGCTCATCATATTCCTCTGTCTACCCAACACACACTGAGTATTGGGAAGCACTTCTGGGGACAGTGGACACAGCCAAGGTTCTAATTATCATGTTCGTTTTGTTTGAGACAGAGTCTTACTATGTAGCCCAGGATGGCTTTGACTTCCACATGTAGCTCACTCTATCCTAAAACTGTGATCCTCTTGCCTTAGTCTCTAAGTGCTGAGATTACTGGCATGGGTTTCCAACTCAAGTATTAAGTTTCATCATCCTTTGTACTGATTCTTCAAACTCACCAAAATATTTATGAGTCAAGGAGTTGGGGGTGGGGGGGTTACAGATAGCTACTACCAGATTATATCAGCATGGTTTATTTTCTCCCTTCGTGTCCTTCGAACCTATTTCCCTATGTGTTTGTAATTTTACTTTGTTTATCAGTAAGGATAGTAGACCAGAATATGGAATTTCAGGTTGAACTCTCTGCAATGGTCCTCAAAATAGAAGTTTCATAAGTAAAGATGGCTCACTCATCTGAAATTAAATTTCTGGGAATTTCAAAAACTATTCTTTCTAGAATTTATAACATATACCCTTCGGAAACTCACAAAGAGAACTCAGAGAATTATCATTTTATAGTACCATTCAATTTCACGTTTTACTAGCTTCAAGTGCTAGTTGAAGAAATAGTTTATAAATAACTTAAATAATCTATGGCATCAAAAAATCTTACTCATAGATATTAAGTTCAGAGAACTACCATTCAAATAAAATGAAGTCTATGCAAAATCTTCTACTTTTATGGCACTCTAGGAGTCAAAGATCAAGTCTAACCTTTGGGGATGCTATATGTCTTTGGGGTTCCTAAGTGTACAATCTCTTAGTTACCTTCAAAGGAAAAACAGAACTGGGCCTCCACCTCTGAAATTTAGTTAAGTATGGTCTGAGGCCCAGGAAGTTAGAGAACTCTCTTCTTTGCCCTGTTTCTGTACCCTGACCATGGGTTGTAAATGTGTTCCCTCACTGGATAAACTAGCTTGAACAAAAAACAAAAACAAACAAAAGACCCTATGATCTTACACCAATAGACTCCACACACCTCACACAGTTGTGTATTGGTGTGGCTGATATATATACAAACACACACACACATACACACACACACACACACACACACACACACACACATACACACACACACACACACACACACACACACACATATATATATATATATATATATATATATATATATATATATATATATTAAAAGAGACAGATAAAAGAAGGAAAAGAAGGAAGGAAGAAAGGGAAGGAAGAAAGAAGAGAAAAAAGTTGTTACAGATCTTTGGCAATATCATGTTTGATATAAAGAAGAGACAGAAAAAGAGTCCAGAGGGGGGAAATTGGTGACATAAAACATAAATGAAGATTAAAGGAGATCCATTAGCACACACAGGATGAGGCTACATCCCAGAGAGGACTCTATTGAGAATCTGCCTAGAAGGGTTTCAACAACAGTGCTCTTGAGCCTCAGAAGAGGTGGCAGTACTATCCACTCCTGTATGTGTACCTATGGGCAGATAAGTCTTTTGGGATCAGAGTCCTGATTGGTCAAAATTACAACAGTAATTGCTCTGCCTTTTAACTTTGCCTTGGCATTTCTGAAGCACAAAGTGAGGTAGTTCTAAGTATAATTCTCATGGAAGCATGGCCAGCAAGTCACTAGCGTAGGAATGGGCCTGATAAACAGTGCCCTAGAAACACTAGGTATGAAAGTTTATCTTTATTGTCAACTTGACAGAATCACTGGGAGACAAACCTCTGGACATTGGTGAGAGAGTTCCTAGAAAGGCTTGATTAGAGGTTAGGACTCACTTTGTGTATGAGTGGCACTATCCCTTGAGCTGGATCTTGGACTGAAGGAACAGGAGTCATGGTGAGTGTCCCTATTCATCTCTTTCTGATTTCTGAGTGTGGATGCTATGGGACCAACTGCCTTCAAAGTTTCCAGTTGTCTACTTTTTACATTGTAATATCTATTTTACTTGGCATATATAAAAATTATCTGAAACCTCTTTCTCTCTGTCTCTGTCTCTCTGTTTCTCTCTGTCTCTCTCTCATCTCGTGTGTGTGTGTGTGTGTGTGTGTGTGTGTGTGTGTGTTTGAGCTCCCTCCCATGACATACTACATCTGTAGAGGTTAGAAGGCAACTTATAGAAATTGATTGTCTCCTTCTACCTTGGGTGTTTTAGAGATAGAATTTGAGTCACTGGGCTTCATTGTATATGTCTTCCCTTACTGAGCCATTGTCACTCTGGCCCTAATCTCTAAACTTAGATAATGCATACTTCTTTAACTTGTAATTATTTGATTTGTATTTTATTTTATAATACAAATATTTTTTTTCTTTCTTTGTGAACCAATTACTTTAACTAGGGGTTACTTGCAGGAGCGTGGATTAGGGGTTATTTATGACAACATGGGCAACTTTCTAGTGGTAATAACAATGAAGAAAAGTCTTCTACTTCTATTAGCAGCTATTCATGGGCTATCAAGCCTCACTGAGTAGTGAAGCCCCTCCCACCTCCATGATGGAATATTGAGGGGTCCAATCTTATACAGATCTCATGCTATTTTTTTTTAAATTATTTCTGTACCATTGTTCAACTATACTTTCTACATGAAGAATCTATGTTGTTAGATTTTTTTCATTTTGGGTTATGTTTTAAGTTTTTTTTTTTTTTCCCACTACATTACTTTGCATACTTAGCCGCTAAACCAGAGATGAATTGAAAATAAATCCTATGCCATGCTCAGGGTCCATTTTTGAGTTATGAAGTCCTGTATCATCACTGAGGTTGTGACCCCCACATAAAGAATACTCAAAGCTCATTATAGAGGATGAACCTGTACTCACCCCTGTGGTGTCCGGCTCCATATCCAGCTGTGCACATGCTAGCTGCTGTCAGTTCCCTCGTGTTCCCTGTTGCATTTCTGAATATAGCTTGTGAGAGAACATGGTGTGGGGGCTGGCATGTCAGGAAAAGATTTGGAAGTAAAGCCTGGAGCATGTGGTATTAAGCACATCTCAGCTCCTAACATTTCAGCTTGTCACAAAGCTGTAGGAGGAAGCAGTCCGAATCATCAAGATCAATTATTTAAAACTCATAATTCAGTCCAAATTAAAGATTTAATGCAACAAACGGAAAAACAAAATAGAGGCACAAAGGAAACACGATCCAGATCTGGCATCATCATTAGACAAGATGTAACTTGGTCATGTGACAGAAAGAAATAAACACTAAAAAAATGGCTTTCTGGAAGAGAGTTCAACAGGCATACCTCCATGGGAGAGAATGTGGGCATACCTCCATGGATGGGTTGTGGGGTTCCTTTTATCCTGTTCCCTATTTTGGAGCAGACACTGTCTCTTGCACTTTGTCATGAGTCTTTCTTGGATCTGAGTTCTTACTGAGAATGAATACATTACAGTTTTTCAATCTCCAAACTTAGAGTCTTGGTCATTAAACAGCATGTCAGGGTCACTGATTCTGACATGGATGCAAAGGAGTCAGTTTGTCTTCTGAGCTGTGGGCATCCTTGCTGTATTTCTTAGTAGGTATGAGAACTTGGTGACAATTTTTGAATACTGTGAGCCTCAAATACCCAACCTGTAAAATGGGTAGAATAAAAGAACCCCTCTTATTGTTTTACATGGAAGCACGTTTCATAATAGTCCAGCACACAGTGTTCTATCATTGGTATTGCTTTGTGCTGACCTTGTGGTAAATGCCTCATGGACCCTTGGACTTTCATAGGAATGGGTTGTACTCTACCTGTATATTTGGAGTCTCTGCTGAAGGCATTAGTGCAACTCAACAGACTCCTATAGGATTCAGCAGGGCCAGAGTCCCCCCTGCTTCCGTACTGCTCACTGTCATCAGAAACAGCCAGTGACCCCAGTAGTGGCTACACTTTACTTTCAAGTTGTTGTTCCCAGGCTATGTCACTTCTATCTTTCATCCCAGTTCCTAACATGGCTTTTTCAATTCACATGAAAGCAAGGAAGATAACTCCGGGAAGATCAGTCAAGAAGAGTCAGGCATCGGTTCAGGAGAGCTACCTTTTCTTACTTCCCTCTAGCCAAATATCTCCCTCTCTGTGTATGTATCTGAGGAACTGTGAAAATTCAACATCTTGTAGAAAGTTTCCTACCTGATTTTGGAAAAACAAACAAACAAACAAAAAACCAAGAGACTAATCAAAACATAAGAGATAGAAACCAATACCCAGGGGGTCAAATGTTTCCTAGCATGACCCTAGCCCTGAAATTTATCTTTAGGCTGCAGATCTCATCTAGAATGACAGCAGGCTTTTATAACTTTCCATAAACCCAGACTCAGCTCTTGTGTATGCAATGGATGTTCAGTCCCTCAATTATGCCATGAGAGGCCGAAGGGAAAAATAGATATTTTTTTTATTTTTTTTTATTATTTTGCAAACTCTTTTTCTAGAAATCTTCAATAAACTGAAAGAGTTGAGCACACAGAATTTTCTGTTGTTTCTGCAAAGAGATAATTTGTTACATGGAAGCTCATTTGCTTGTGTTGAGTAAATACTGCTTCAGACCCAGTGGAGATTAACACTCACAGACGAGATAGATTGAGAAGGAAGAGGCATAATACTTCACTGTTATATTTACTGTGTTAAATATAAAGTGGGAATTGATGAAAAATTTGCTAGAGTTTCCCATGTGAGCCTAAGCGATGAACTGGGGTTTATTTGCCATCTGGCTTTTAAGCAGGGATTTTTTTTTTTTTCTTGTTGTTGTTCGTGTCAGAAAAATGGCACCTTCAGAACTATTGCATTACAGACATCTGTTCATCAGACCTTTGCTTGGATGAATTATTCAGAATACGCTTAAGGTTGTACTTTACCTGACATATGGAAATATGAAGCGGCACACACAGTGTCGGCATATATATCTGTCTACATAAAATCAGGTGTCATGCTTAAAGCCTGGAGTGTTGGAACATGGTAGGTGGCGCTTTAGCATGTGGGATATTAATTGTTCAGCCTGCTGTGACTCTTGATGCCTGTATTTCTAGAACGCAGTCTGTGGAATGCCATGTGATTATCAGATTTTGTATTTCTTTCCTTTGCTTGTGTTCAATATAGCCTGAGAATATCAGTGGAAGAGTACCCTCAGTGAACATGCATTCAGTGGCAAAATTGTTAGTGAAATAAGCAGAGTATACAGTATCAGAAGGAAAATCTACCTGGGCAAATGGGAAGTCTCGAGAAGATGATCTGGATGGGAACCAGGCTTCAAACTTCCCCTTGATGCATCCACAATCAGAACATCATAGCAGAAATGAGCACTGTATATAGACATCAGAATTACTCAATACGTTGTTTTCATTATTTTCTGACTACCAAGCCATTCATCCATTTATCAACTACCTATCCAGCCAGCCAGCTGCCTACTTACCCACACTGTACATCACCACTGAGCCACCTATTTATCCATTCATCTTCCCACTCAGCTATGCACTGGGCCATCAACCGATGCATTCTTCTCATAGATGCATCCATCTACCTACTCCGTGACCCATCAATGCACTCTCCAATTTACTCACCTCTCCACCTATCTATCCAGAACTGGAAAAATACTTCTATGTGGACTAGAGAGATGTCTTAGCAAGTAAAGTGCTTTGCATGAAACCTGATGCTTTAAATTTAATCCTTGGAGCCCACGATGTGAAAACAGAGGACTGACTTCCTCAAGTTGCTTGTCAACCCCTATGCATATGCTGTGGGATGTGCACATTCACATACATACAAACACAAACAAACAAATGTAAAAATGTTAAAGGAGTATATGTGTGCCAAGAACTAGAGTATCCTTCTCCCCTGTGCTGCCATGACCATAGAAGGAGAAGGGCAGACTAGCAAACTCAAGTAACCTCCAAGACCAATGAATAATTTCAAGTTAACATAAATGCGCCTACAGGAGTCTGTCTAGGGTAAGCCTGGCAAAATATCAAAGACTTCCCAGAGGAAGAATCTGTGAAGCCACCATAAATAAAATTGATAGACAAGACTCTTGCTTGTCAAAGAAGATGGATGAGTCCTTCAGATGGGAAGGAAGACTGCCATGCCCTGAAACAGGACCAGAGGCTCCCAAGCAGTATTTCCCACTGCTTAGAGACCAGTGAAGCTGGGACCCGATGCATCAGCAGACAGGAAGGCCAGCTCTACCTTGGCAATCACCAGTTGCTAGCCAGTGTGTTTCATCCTGGCACAAAGAGAGAAGAGACAACATCAGTGATGGGAAACAAGTAAACATTCTAACAAATGGTGCCCCTGTGTAACCTGATTAAACATTTCAAAAGACCCCTTATGCCTGTTCTCTGGTGCCCATTGTTTCAGTTCTCCACCATCTTAGCAGTCCACCAGTGTTAAGGAACACAGACATTATGTGATGAAATCATTTGTGTGAGCTGAGGTCTTTGTGAGACACAAAAGAGAGCACACACCTTTGTCCAGACCCTGGTGAGAGTTCCATTATTCTTCATAACCTTTTATGGCAATGTTCTACAGTGTTAGGTTCTCTCATTATCAAAGAGATAAACAAGCTACTCTTTAGGATGCCTTTTTAGGTTAGAAGGAAGTCTAGCTATGCTGCTTGATCGGGTTTAGAACACTCTCTTTGGCACAGGGTAGTCTCAAACTTGGAATTCTTCTACCTCATCTTCCTGAGCGCTTAGATTACAGTTGTGCATCACCATGCCCAGCCCTAGCAGCCCTAGTATGTCTTCAAGGGCAGAAGAGCATAACTAAGTGACAGAAAACAAGGTTAGTAAAGCAAAGAAGAGAACATCAGAAGGTTTGATAAGAAGACTACCTCTGTAACACCAGAGATGAACGATCTAATCACCAATGGAAACAATTCGAATGGATGGAGCTCATGACTTGGAGAAATTGGTAAGACTAGACAGAAAATGATTCTAGATCAAGCCTCCATGAGAGAATGTTTATTATTTAAAAGAGGATATGACCATTTGGAAGTCAAAACCCACCCTCAAGTTCTACATCCACATGTCCATATCATCGTATGAGCCTTGCTAATCTGGGGCAGGGACAGGGAGTTTTGTATATGTAACCAAAATATTCCATTTGTCACTTCCCTACCCAGAAGTTCAGCCCACTCTTAAATTATTTGTGAATGAAGACTGTGTGTCTAGGAATGTGTGTACATGTGTGTGACATTTATGTATCAACTCAACACACTGCTTGCATTGTTCCCAGGCTTCTGAGTTCTAGACTATTTGTCCTAGCTTCTTTGGGAAAGCTGTTCTGTGAAAGGCTTGAGTGCAATTTATGAAACCCATCCATCTCAGTGGTATGGTCTCCATGTCAAAGCAGTTGCTCCCTGAATTCTCCTGGTGTTTTATCCTGGGAACCCTCTGCTTTGTACCTGCAGGAAAGGATAACATGCCTTCTAGGGATACTTCTGCTGCCCAAAAGCTTGAGGAGGGGGTAATAAACATGGCTAATTTGGTGAAAAAAGAATTATCTTGTTCTGTGATGGGGAAAGTTTCGATTCTACTTTTCTGCAAATTCCCCTGCTTGCAATGCCCTCAGAAAACAGAACAACAATTTGCTGGATAAACAGAAACAGTGGGGAGAGTGGCTCCCTGGCAGCTAGTCTGTCAGAGGTGCTGTGCTTGTTAGCATAGTGGAGTTACAGGAAGCCTTCAAGTTGTAGGAGAGTGAATTACTTAATAAGCTTGGTGGAACTTTCTTCCCTGGGAGTCAACACTATTAAAACAGAAAAATTCAATAAGGCGATTTTGCAGCATTAGCGTTTTGTACTTGAGCTTGCTGTTTAAACCCTGTCTCTTTACCCACTTTTTGATATAATAGTAATTGTTGCTTAGCTGTTGCTTCCCAGCTTCCAGATGTGAGGGTCACAGGTTTTAAAGAAGCCATTAGGTTACCCTAAAGCATTTCAAATCACACAGCTAGTAGATTGAACTTCTGTTTATTCATATTTCCCCCTGGCACTATTTCTCAACCCCCCCCCAACAACACCAACCAAATGTAAGAGAAATAACACAGCAAGTTAATTTCTCATATTAGAGGTGATTGCACAAGTATCCGAGGCAGTTCATACTCCACGGATGAAATCAGTACCTTCAACTCAAAGACCAGGCCAGCTTGTATACATTGTTTGATTAACAGCCAGGGCCTGTGACCTGCATATTAACTCTTTAGGTCCCTTGTATTTCTTGGAAGAACACGTTTGCATGGCTTCTCTAAAATGGCACCAACTTCCTTCTGTGCCTCGAACCTGGTCGTAAAAAAAGTTTTGTTGATTTGTGTGTGTGTGTGTGTTTGTGTGTGTGTGTGTGTGTGTGTGTGTGTGTGTGTGTGCCCCAATAAAGTACCTTTTGAGTGAAGGAGAGCATTAGATCCCTTGAGTTGGCTTTTTATAGTCAGTTGTAAGCTGTTGGATATTGGTCCTTAGAATTGTACTCAGGTCGTTTCCAGGAGCAACACACAATTTTAGCTACTGAAACATCTCCCCATGCTTCCTCCAGAAGATGAGCTGTTTAAGAGTTGGGCTACAGACTTGCTTTGGAATGTTCTGGAAAAAGAGTACTGTAGCTTCTTCCTTTCAGACAACCCACCTTCTCCATTCTGAAGTAGTGAAGGCCCAACTGTTGCTACATCCTGCAATAGGCCATTTTCTTTCTTTCTTTCTCTTACTTTATATGTTTACCTTTTTGCAGTAATAGACATGAATGGAACATATCCTGCATTCTAGGCAAGCTCTAGGCTGACATCATATCCGTGCAGGCCTAGGTTTTTGAGGCAGGTTCTCTCTATGTTCCCTTCATTGTCTTTGAACTTTTAAATTTCCATCCCTAACCTCTTGACTACTGGGGTTATAGGTATGTGACATAATGTCTGGCTGCTCAATAATTTTTATTAATTGCATTTTATTTACTTTTATTTGCTCAGGTAGGGTGTATGCCATGGTACATGGGTGGAGGTCAAGGACAATTTTTTACCTCATGGTAGACAGGTGAATCTAGGTTATCAGGCTTGGCTGCAAGCACTTTTACCCACTGTGCAATCTTGCTGGCCCCATCTTTATTTTTTAATGACCCTCTGAGGATTGCAATTAGTATTGATGTATTAGAGAAAATATCAGTGCCAGACTGCAAAGATACCCATTCCATGGGCAACTCCCCAAAATAGTTGATAAGCTCCCCAAATATTGCCATGTGGAGCAGAAAGATTAAATATTTATGTGTGTTCACTGGGGTAATAAAATTGCATTCAATTATGTCTCAGGCACTACCTAATGATTGTTGAAAACTCAGTAATAACACAAAAACTCATAAAAATACAGAATAAACAAGGCTGGAAGAAAATTATGGGAAAATAGCCTCTGGCTTGTGGAAATGGGACTTTATGTTGAAATAATTTGAAATAACAGTATATGCATAAAAAAATCAAGTGAGTTTATATAACCACACTTTAATCTCCAGAAACTTTTTTTTGTGTTATTGTTCTTTACCAAGTTAAAAATAAATAAATAAAAGCAGGCTACTACGTCAGTTGGATTTACAGGAAATTGCAAGCTGTGCTGAAGGAACTCAGCCCCTAGGGGGACAGGCCAGCTTTTTTCTTTCTTTCTTTTTTTTTTTTTTTTCAATCTCTGAACTCTTGCTGTTTACACAGAGCTCAGCTGAGAGTCAGGACTCTATTACTAATTGCAGAAGTAAATGAAGAAATAAATTTCTCTTTAATAGTTCCATCCCATTCCTCTGCTCTAGGGAGTGACTACAATGGGTGATGTTGGTTGCACTTAACAATATATGAGTGTGTGTGTGCATGTGTGTGTGTATGTGTGTGTGTGTGTGCATGTGTGTGTGTATGTGTGTGTGTATGTGTCTGTATGTGTGTGTGCATGTGTGTGTGTGTGTGCATGTGTGTATGTGTGTGTGCATGTGTGTGTGTATGTGTGTGTGTGCATGTGTGTGTGTATGTGTCTGTATGTGTGTGTGCATGTGTGTGTATGTGTGTGTGTGTGCATGTGTGTGTATGTGTCTGTATGTGTGTGTTTTTAGGAGGTCTTGCCTGAGCATAAAGTTTAGAGTGACTATCTTCCTGTCATTCCCCACCTTGCATTTTAAGAGTCTTTCATGGGACCTAAAGTTTATTCTCATTCATATTCTCTCTCTCTCTCTCTCTCTCTCTCTCTCTCTCTCTCTCTCTCTCTCTCTCCCCTAGCAAGCTCTTAAGTTCCACCTGTCTGTTTTCACAGCCCTAGAGTTACAGATATATGCCATCTCACCAGATTTAACATAGGAGCAGTTAATCTAAGCTCTGGTTTCCATGGTTACACAGCAAGCACTTTACCCAATGAGGCATCTCCCCAGCCCTGACAGCAATTGTGCTTGGGGAAGGTGTCCTATTTCATTGGTGGGGTAGAAGTCTGAAAAGTTGCTTCATCTTTTACAAGGGGACCCCCCCCCTTTGCTCTACAGAATGTTTACAGAATTAAGGCTATGGTATCTATCTATCTATCTATCTATCTATCTATCTATCTATCTATCATCTATCTATCTTGTATCATCTATCAATCAATCATCTATGTATGTATCTATCTACACATACATGATTAAGATATATACACACATACATATAGATTTAAGTGTTGTATCTAACCAACATGAGCTTCTGAAGAAGATACACACTGTTATGTAATTTTTTCATCTCAGGGCCCATGACACTATCTTCTTACTTGTCATCAATGTTTCTTTCCTAACCTCCCTCCTTCCCTGCAGGAGACTCTTGAGATTACGTGGGCCTATCATGGAGAATGCAATCTAATCATGCATCTTAGATCCCTTATACCAAATGGAAGATTTCTTTGCTCTGGTGAATGATAGAGTAACAAGTTCTGGAGATTATAAACTTCTTAGGGAGTGTTGCATGCGGCTTTTCCTGGGGAGACATGACACAGAGGTCTATTCACTCCAGATGGGGGAACCTATCCAAACTAAAGTATTGATCCTGTCAAATTGCAGCTTTGCCAATGGATTGGTTAATTTGGGTTACTTGAAAGAATATGATGAGTGAGAGATCATTAATAGAACAGGCATGACTCAATGGTAACTAAGTCACCACAGATCTATTCACACAGAAATGATTAATCACTATATCTGTAACCCTGGAGTTCTCTGTATAGCTTAGAGGAAACCTAACAGATTGGAGAGTCTTTCCTAGGTATCTCAGATGATTGGAGAATCTGCCCCACAAGCCCCTGCCATCAGTCATTGACTACTCCTAGAACCTTGGGGGCAGGAGCCTCTGAATCTTGCTAGTTTTAAGACTTTCTTGAAAGTGCTATGTTGTTTATTACCTGTACCTGATGACCGTCTCCACTCCTTACTAAAAGGAAAGCTTTATCTTACAACTTCCTGAGCCATAAGGAACCTCCCTGCAGGATGTTTCAACTAGGAGAGAACTGCTCACAAGGGTGAGTGACCTGGGATATTCTCTTACTCTGCATAGGTCTACTCTTAAAAGGCTTTTGATGGAACTAGATAGAGCAAGCATGTTCTCATTCAAGCTGTGGCACTCAGGGCTACATGGCTTTGCATGGTACAAGTGCCTCTTGCATACTCGTCCCTGGAAAACATGACTGAGAAACAAGGGTAGAGG
Source organism: Arvicanthis niloticus (assembly GCF_011762505.2). Taxonomy (NCBI): domain Eukaryota; kingdom Metazoa; phylum Chordata; class Mammalia; order Rodentia; family Muridae; genus Arvicanthis; species Arvicanthis niloticus. Next base: position 96,358,013 of record NC_047663.1, read on the forward strand.
AGTCCTGACGCTTACATACATGGTAAAAACTTGCTAAATCCTGTAACTACAATAGTCATTGCTCCTTTCCTCATTATACTCTTCACACCTGCAGCCAGAAGCCTGTTTACCTGAGGCAAAGGGTCCACCCAGGCTGTCTGCTCTGACTGCTCTTGTGAGACTGTTGTTTGCCTGCATCTCCTTTAACTAAATATGTTTGGAAAGGATTTGCTTTTTGTTTGCTTAGCAAATCTCATGAGGTACTGCTCCTTTCTCACAGTGTTCCATGAGCAAATCTCTGTTCACAGCAAAGGTGTTGTTTGGCCCTTTAATTTGCCTCTTGCCTAATATCACATAGAAACATCAGACCCCAGGCAGCCTGGAACCTGGGGGGATATATGGAGGAATGGGGGTATGTGTTGTCTGACACTGTCCCTGGGGGAGATGTGAGTAAATATTTACTGACTCAAGATAGGAATTTAGAACAGCCCAGCTAATACCATCATACACCATCTTTGTGAACTACTACTTTTTTGGGGTTACTTATAGAAGTATAGATGAAAGGTGAGTTACAGAAATGTCAATAACTCAAAGGCAGCTGCATCACTGAATGCCAATCCCCCTGTTGGGGATGTTGGAGCCCCAGGGATCTCTCCATGACTTGTGGGAAGCTCAAGTGTTTATTATAGAGTCTTCTTGCTTTGACAGAATTCGCTCCTTACATAACCTTGAGATGAAGAGTCTTGTGAGTTTACCAAATTTCAGGGACTTCCTGGGAGTCATAAGATGTTTATTTTTAGATGGAGCCCCCTTCTAGAACTTTCATAGTTACAAGGAGCTTCCCTCCATAGTGAGGTGTTTCAGTTCAGAGAAAGTTGCTACTCTACAATGTCCTGGGGAACAGGACTCTGAGAAGTCTAGGAAGGTACAAATTCAAACTGACTCATGACACAGGCAAAGAAAGATCCTAAACCTGTGAGATAAATCACATTACCATTCATATACCTTATCTAAGCTTCCAGAATATCAGGGTGAAATGGACATGGAAGGTTGTGTTTTCTTTCTTCTTTTCAGTGCTAGAGATAAACCCCAGGTCTCCTATATGTGGAGTCAATGTTCTGACACTGGCTGTATACCTAGTCTCTTTTTTTCTTCCTCAAAGCAGATAAGTTTCAACGTTATCTCTTCCATTCTGCCTCGAAGTTCAGTGCTGTGTCAAGGAAGGGAAACACTATTGAGGATGTTTTAGTCAGGGTTCCCGTTGCTGTGATCAAACACCATGACCAAAAAAGCAACTCAAAGAAGAAAAGATTTATTTGGCCTATACTTCTGCATCTAAGTCTATCACTGAAGGAAGTCAGGACAGAAACTCAAACAGGGCAGGAACCCGGAGGTAGGAGCTGATGCAGAAGCCATGGGGGAGTACTGTGTACTGGCTTGCTCAGTCGATATTTTTCGCACCCAGGATCACCAGCCCAGGGGTGGCACCACCCACAGTGCCCTGAGCCTCCCACATCAATCATCATTCAAGAAAATGCCAACAGTCTTGTTCACAAGACAATCTATCTGTTCGGGACATTTTATTGATTGATGTTTCCTCTTATCAAATGACTCCAGCTTCTGTAAAGCTGATATACAAAAAAAAAAAAAAAAAAAAAAAAAAAAACAATCACAGGGAAACAAGGACTGCTAAGACTCTGTGTTGATAAAAGGTCAAAAGATAAATAGCCAGTCAGTTTCTTCTTCAGTTAATTCTTTCTAAGCTAATTTTGAACGTGTAAACTTTCTGCCTTAACTTCAAGTCTCTGAGACCATAGGTATGTACTACCACGCCTGCCTCGATTATCTTATTATCTTTCTTACTCATGAGTTTATGTAAGAGAAATGCTTCCACTTGAAACAAGTCTTTATACCTTTGCTAATGTTCTCTGTCAACAAGAGACCAAGACTTTACATTGGTGCTTGGGCTGTCAGAACAAAGGGTATAGTATCCCCAGTGCATTTAATAGAAAGAAAAGTGGTTGTTTCACCTTCTGAAGGCTAGGAGCTGTCGATCAGAGTATCAATGGGGTCAGTGCATTCTACATTTTAACTGGACTAACTTCTGTAATTCTGCAATGTCGATTATTGACGTTTGTCCCTTGGCTTTTAGGTGCATCTCCTTCAAACTGGACCTTCTTGTGGCGTTCTCTTTTATGAATATCTCTCATGTTCCAAATCCACCTTTCCATATCAATTCTAGGCAGATTAGTACCCACTATGATTATGCTGACCCTGTAAATACTGTCTCCAGACCTGGCAAGATGGATCTATTAGGAAAGCCTTAAGACCCGAGTTCAGTTTCCTGCATGTACGTGGGGAAGGGAGAACATTTGACTCCCAGAGTTGTTCTCTGGTTTCCACAGATGGCCTGTGGCACATGACTCTACCATAAATAAATATGTAAAAATTATTTTCTTAAAAATATATCCTATATATAAATAGTATGGAGAGGGGCCATAGCTAAGGACTGCAGTGTGTATGTGTACGGGTATGTGTCTTTGTGACTGGAGACAGATCCCAGGGTCTTGCGTCAACCTGGTAGATGTATCATTGCGCTCTACCAGTTTTCTTAGCTTTCTTAGATAGACTGCATATGTAGCTTGGACTTACCTTGAACTCACTATGCAGCAAAGGCTGGCCTTGAGCCTTTGGTTTCTCTCCTTTGCCTCCACCTTTCAAGTGCTGGGATAACAGGCACACAGCATCATTTCCAGCAGAAGTTTGAAGCAACTCTTTTTAATCTTGAACCAAGCAACATTGTTTTATCTCTATTTTGTCTCACTATTCATTCCTACAGGAACTCTTCCCGTTTTCGCTTTACGCAAGGAATGCACGCTTCCCCCATTTACAACAAACTGCTTACATTTTTTAAACTTGAAGTAAACTCACTAACAATATTGAGAATAACATACTACAGGTGGTCCTCAAATGTAAGTAAATATAAAAGATGCCAATGAGGTTGAGAAATACTTGAGTCACAAGCAACAGTGACCGAGGGTCAAATGAACAAGAGTAAAGGTTCTGGAATAGAGTGTAGATTTCCCAGAACTCCTGTTTAACCATTAATTCCAATGAGAAACTTTCATCCCTTAAATAACTATTATGTTTGACAGATACTTCTTGTTTTGTTTTAATGTGTGTGTCTACATGCATGCATATACTTGAGTGCCATGCATACATGTGTGTCCATGTGTGTATGCATGTGTGTATGCACACACAAGTATGTGTGTGAATTCATCATCACATGTCATTTGTCAGATGCTGTCCACCTTATTTTCTTGCAATAAGAGTCTGTCACTGGCAGGATGGCCAGCAAGCCCAAAGAATCTATTCCAGTTCTGGGATTACAAGCATGAGTCAGCATACCTGCATTTTTGAAGGGTTCTGGATATTAAACTTAAATCCACCTTCCTACAAGGCAATCACTCTACTGACTGAGGCATCTTTCTAGCCCTTGTTTTATTTAACAGTGTTTGTATGCTCCTTTGTCTATTTTTCTTCTACTGTTGCTTTCCTAGACAATGAGAATAGGTGAGTTTCCAGACTGAACTTTCTGGGGCGGAGATTCTAAACAGTCAAAGTCCTCAAAATCAGGTCACTTTCCCCACCCCATACTCTGACTCAGCAGCTAGGAAGAGCTGTTACTCAGCAGTGCACGTGTCTACAATTGCCCAGGTGATGTGAAGCCTTCAAAAATAATTGCATTTTGATGACCTCTGGGCTATGGGCATCACATGACTACTGACTATATAAGGACTTCACAATGACATCTTCCAGCCTAGGAGGTGATTCAAAGGGATTCACTGTGCCAAGGATGTCCAGAAAACAATGCAAAGTGCCTTGTAATATCTAGGTCCACGTTATTGCCTTCAAATGGTTTCTAATCCAAGAAGTACTCAGGCCAGAGAAACAGATTTGCTTCCTAGAGACCACAGCATGCTGAGCTCAGGCCTCTCTTCTCTGAGGCATCCTAGGAGTCCTGACAGTGATGTCACCTCTCTTTCTCCCTGGTGTTTGGGCCAACCACTCCCTTGACTTTGTTATGAGCAACACTGTGCATTAAATGAAGCATTTCTTGCCTGTGCCAGATCAACATAGGAATGCAATAGGTAGAGAGAGGGCCCGAGGCAGGAAAACTGTGTTGGAAAACAGTATTTGACCAACTCTTCAAGGCAAGTCTTGTCTATGGGTCATTTAATATATGTTTGGTTTATTATTATTATTATTCAAAAATGAGTCTTCAGAATTGATTCCTGTCCACATATTTAAATGTCATAAAGCAGGGCTTTTAGTTCATTTCTATAATTACAGTCTATGACATTACATATAAGCTTCTTTTAGGAATAAGGGGAATTGTCCCCTTAGAATCCCTAAGGACTCAAGACACAGGCCAAGTGGCTGTGTGCTTATATGAGCTCTCCACTGCCATTCTAATCTCTGAGTAATAAGAAAACAGCCCTTCTCTTGGAAATATTTATTTCCATTTGTTTTCTGGAGAATTGGGGTTTAGTCCTGTGCCTTAAGTATATTGGATAAGTGCTGTTACACTGAGATGCACCCTCAGCCTTGAGAATGCTTGTCCCTTGATATCCATACAGACTGAGGATAGTCACACCAACACTAGTCCTATTCCTTTACCCGTGTTTGCATAGCCAGTGTCCAGCAACTGTCCTAGAGCTCAAACTCAGCCTTCTTCATATCTGCTTCTGAGATAAAGCAGTCTCCTCCCCAGACTTTCTCCAAGGGAGCTCCAACCCTGAGGTCCAGATGCCTCACATCCTGTCCTCCACCATCTCAGCAGGATGCTGTCTGGCTTGCATGGTTTTGTCTGCCAGGCCCTCTGTAGACCTGGCTCCATGCCTAGTTGGGGCCAGCCCTGCCTGCCCTGGCACATTCTCCCATGCAGAGCTTCTGGGCTGGTGGTGGTTAAGTCCATTGTGGGAAACAATTGTGTCTGAAACCCACAGTGACAGCAGGCATGCAAAACTACTTCCCGTCCCTGCATGGGGTTTAATTGTATTTTCCAGGAGGGCCGATCTATTAGCAAGGTGCCAGTATCAACTGTGTAACTTTTATAAAGGAAATACTAACAGCCCCTTGGGGTGAAGGATATTATAATTATGTATGATTTATACACCTGGCTAATGTATACACTGCAGTTCATGAGAGTGTTTTGTTTGACGTGGTCAGAAACATTAAGCAAAAAATAGTGTCACTGCCTGGGCTGGAAACCCATCTTTGCTTTTATGTCTAATCTATCCAGTGCTAAAATATTTGGAATGATAACTCTGGATGCTGCTGTGAAGGAAATACAGATATCATAAGTCCATTTCTGATTTCAGACATGTTATAATTCCCTTCTAAAGTACCTTGCTGAGCTTAGCATATTTATTCTCTGTGGAGGGTTCTCCATGTATTCAGGTACAAAGGTTTAAAGAAATAAAGGAAGGAAGGGAGGGAGGAAGGCAGAAAGGGAGAAAAAGAAGCAGAGAGGGAGAGAGAGTGGGAAAGAGAGAGAGAAAGCCTTGTTAATCACAATTTGGGGGCTGTGGGAGACCTTATGATATTTAGTGCAAATTTAGTGCAAGATGGTCTGACTCGTTAAACGTTTGGCTGGTAAAAGACCTAACTTGGTAATGGTCTAGGAAAAAAGAAGAAGAAGAAGAAGAAGAAGAAGAAGAAGAAGAAGAAGAAGAAGAAGAAGAAGAAGAAGAAGAAGAAGAAGAAGAAGAAGAAGAAGAAGATTCAAGGAAAGATATACAGAGAAGGAGGGGTCTTTGTGACCATTAAAACACAAGAGAACCTGTTGTGAGGGTCACTCCCATCTGCTAATTGGGGAGATACTTGTTAGCTGGTGGACTCTCCCTAGGGTCCTGGATTTGAGTTTTCACCTCTGGACAGAGGGAGTCCCAGTACCCTCATTTCATGTGATTATGAAAGCAGTAAGTGCAGCTGGCATGCAAAGTGATGGCTTTGACAGGCAGGAATCAGGCCCAGGTGACAATGGTCAGCTCTGCTCTTGCACAGTTTGGAATAGCAGATCCTTTGGCATATGACTGGTGTGCTTTCAAAGAGACTTCTGTCCAAGGTCATCCAGTTGAGCAGTTTCTCAAAGTTAAAGTCCTGCAGTGTACTAGTAGCATAGGCAGAAGCCCTTCCTTCTCCATGCACCCTTTTCCTCCTCCTGGTTCCCGGAACAGGCCCCAAGTACTCTATGCTTGTTAGGTGTCTGTCAAAGAAGAGCCTTTAATGGATTCTACTCACTGTATCATGGACATGAAAGCAAGTTGCTATTGTATTCTGAGTGGGTATGACTTGCTGTCCATGTTAGGAGGGAAATGAATGGATTTAAAAATGTGATTGTGGTAACCTTCAGTCAATCCACAGAGCATGGTATAATGTAGGCATTCCTAATTATCCGTGGGGAGGAGTAGGTCCCTGAAACCACGTGCATACACAAAGCACTCAAAACTGTTTGCTGTATTTATATAGATTCCAAATGCTTCCTCCTGTCATCTCTAGATTAATATGCAAACTGGGAAAGGATTAATAGTAAACTGGGAAAGGTTGGATCTGAGTTATCTACTAAGACACATATGGGAAAGCTTGGTCCATCAGCTTGGTTCCACTAGGAAGTGGCAAAAAGTTCTAAGAGATGAGGCCTGGAGGGACATGCAGTGTTTGGTCAGATTCCCTTGCAGGGGATATTGGGAATCTGGTACTCCTTTATTCAAACTCCTTTTTCTCACCGTCAGGTGAACAAGTTTTCTTTACCACACACTCTGCCATGATGCCTCACCATAGACCCCCAAGCTGGGGACAGACAGGGATGAGAACCTCCAAAATGGGAAGAGAAAATAAGTCTCTTTTCTTATTAATCTAAATAATCCTAAAGTTATTAAAGTTATTAATCTATAATAACTTTATTATAGTAACAGGATTATCCCAGATATTGCATTGCTTTAACAGAAAGCTAAAATATGGCCTTGTAGAGCTAAGATTTTAATCTTATTTCCTTTTCCTTCCCTTCCTTTCCTTCATCTTCCATTGCTTCTTCCTCTCCTCTTACTAAAAATAACCCTTCGTGGCACAAGATACGATCTGTTCAAAGCTACATCTTACATTTAGGCATCACTACCTTCTAAAAGGAACATTCTTAGTCTATGTTCATGTTTGCAAATGTCCTGAGCTTAGAATGAGCTGAGATTCTCTTCTCCACTTGTGTTTTCTATCCAATCTCAACAACAGTCTTGATCCCTGTTCTTTATACAAAAGTGGTGCATCATGCTCCTGATGGGGCTTCTGTAGGCAAGCCATGAGCAGCTATATTCTGTTATGCTGAAGTCCCAGGAATTGTGTCCATGGGGTTGCACTGAATTGGGCTTTCTGTAAAGGAGTATAGCTGAACTTTCCATAAAGAAACTCAAATCCACTTTTGTTCTTGGTATCTATTTGGTAGGTCCACTCATTTTTCTCTCTGCTTTTCTTAAATCTGAAATGAAGTGAATCAAAGCTGATATTGTTCACTTTTGTAAGCACCCACTCCTGCAATGAGCATCAGGTGGATCTGACTCAGGCTCTCTTCCTGCACCAGGTGAGGGTTAAGGTTTTGCAGACACACTTGGCCCTTGCTGCAGCAGGCACTATGCACTCTTTGATGAATAGGATCATCCATTGCTTCAGCAGGAGCCTCAGCATCTGAGTGGAAATATTTTACTTCCTTGGAGCTCTGCTCCTCTGATTCGCAGCAGCAGAGATTTAGCTGCCACAAAGAGAATGGTGCTCCAGGGAAGAATTCTCTCCTTTGTGAAGGATGCAGGAAAAATACCAGAGAGCAAGCAGGCTGGAGGAAGGGCAAAAAACGCCTCAGTTTTGGGATCCCTGTAGGGTACCCTTTCTCTGTGGGCCCACGAGGGACATTATAGGAGATCCATATAAAGAATATTAAAATTTTACATTGTGAGATTCCAACCTAGACCTATTGAACCAGACCTAACTGGGCTCAGAACTAGGGTAGCTGAATTTTTAACAAGCTTCCATGTAATTCTGATTGCATCGTATCATGGTTGTGGAGAGTCTTTTTTAAATGTAGCCATCTCAATCCAATCAATTAATTGTTAAATAAATCTATATGAAAACCAAATTCCTAACTTTCATGTTTTAATTCCCTCTCCTCTTTTAATGACTTAGTAACTTGGGGGAGAGAAATGAATGAAATATTTATTTATTTTCCAAAACTTTCTTATCCTTCTCAGTAAAAACATGGCTACATATCACTGAGAACCCACTCTATGGGGAAATCAGGCCTGTGGTCTTCCCAAAGACCAAAATCACTTCTTGTCTCCCCAAATGCAACAACCCTAAGGTAATTATTTCACATATATATGATACCAAAAAATTAATTATGGGCATAGAAGTATGCATGAACTTTGAATGCAAGCATATTCCATCACTAAACACCTATGTCGAGTTTAACAGATTAAGACTTAGCTCTGGTCTTTAAGAAAAGAAGGAGAAAAGTGTAGGCAAAGGAAGGAAAGAGGAAGACTAATTGGACAGAGGACTTCCTAGATTAAACATCATTTGTACATATAATAACAACTGTTAGTTTGTTGGGCGATTTTTATTTATCATGCCAGTGATGTGGCATAATAATTTCTCCTAATTCATTCACCAAACAAAGCCCTATGAGGTAAGTATTGTTTTTACCTAAACTTCATAAACAAAAGCATTAACATCAGTGCAATTTTAAGAGACCTTTCAGCCTCATGTCACATCTTGATGATGGTAGCCTTGGATTGGCATCTTCTGTTGATGTCCAAAATCTGTCTTTAATGCTTCTCTGCTATTAGAATGCCACTAGGATTATTTGTAAAAGAAACAATGCCATTATTAGACCAATGACTGAAATGTTTTCAATATTATTAACAGATAATGGTGGAGATATATATATATATATATATATATATATATATCTTTATATATATATATATATATATATATATATATATATATATATATATCTTGAGATATATATATATATCTCAAGTTTGTTAAGATTTATGTGGGACTACAGGTGTATATAGAGAGCATAGATTGATGTAAATTGATATCTCTCAATCATATGTTTTGAGACTGAGTCTATATTATCATAGGGTAACCTTCTGTTACCTCTTATGTACTCTTTATTTAGAAGAAAGTCCTAGGGGTCTCATTCTCAAGAAGAGGACTTTACACATGACCATGGACCATAGAAGTGAAGGACTGCTGAGTGTCTCCTTTACAGCCCATGAACCACTGAAAACTTTTCTGAGTTAGAATATGCCCAAAGTTCCAGACACTGTTAAACACAAGAGATATGTTTAGTAAGCATATCTGCCTTTATTAGCTGTTATTTTTAACCAGTTCTGGCTTTAGGATAAGTACACATCCCCATTTAAGGATATGGCTGGCTCTTTGTCAAAGGCTCCTTATACAGGGCAGGGTATGGACAGAGATCCCCAGAACTGTGTGATATCTAGTGTTTGAACCCAAGTGAGGTACAGTGATATAAATCACAGTTGACTTGGAAGACAGAAAGTGTCAGAATTTAGCTTCAAGGGTCCAGTGGTAGTGCTCCCTAACTTTTCGTGCTTATTCATGTGTCAGGTAGCCCAGGACAGTAGGCACCTCTTCCTGCTCTTGCATACTGAAAATGAAAAAGTTGGCAGGCCTCCCAGATTGAGACATGGCTGGCTGTCATCTCGTTATGCCCCAAAAAGAGACTTTTCCACAGCAGACATCTTTATTTTCTTGTGTCTGTGGTTTGATTCCCTGGAGAGAGCCAGCTTTGCAAGGAGGGAATGAAACCGAAATTCCTCTACCTTTTGACTGATCAGTAGGAATATGTAGATGGGTCATACAAGTGTTGTTTAAACTTAGGCCCCATTTTAGGACTTATAGATTTTACCACTTGAGACATTTTAGCCGTTCTAAGGAAGCATAAGCATACTCTGTCAGCTGTCTGGCTGTGTAGTGATGTGATGATAAATCAGAGAGCCAACCATGAATTGAGAGGATATTTATTACATTAGAAGGATCAGAAGGTCATTTGGTTTTAATTTCCATTTCTAGGTATACAGCCTTGATATTGCATTAGGGGGTACTTGTGGGTCTATATTTCTCTGTGGTCATTGTTAGTTATGGCTAACCACCATGTGTCCAAATCAGGTCACTTAAGGGAACTTAATGAACAAGTTACTTAAAATCTATGGGCATTTTGTGAAACGAATACAGTACAAGCCCTGGGCTATTAAAACAAGACATGTTCTCACTCCTAGGTCTGAAGGCAAGGAGACAAAACAATTCTCAGAATGTAGAGAGAGTTAAGAGAGGGCTAAGGTAACCAACTAGTCTAACTGAGCCTTGTAATAAGTTCCCTGGGTCCCTTTCCTCCTTCTGTCCAGTAAGCAGGTAAAGGCTCCTTTAGCCCCATGGCACCGACTGCTAGAAACTGTTGAATCTAATAACTAAATCAGCAACTTATCCTGCAGGACAGAGAGCAATGAAGAGGGGATGGAGAGTGGGCCAGCAGGGTGACATAGAAGATAACAGTACCCACATCACCCTTTCACACCCCTCTTCCAGCTTTCTGGACATTAGGGGTAGGAAGTGGGCAAAAAGGTAGTCACTAGCACAGACCTAACAGCAAGCTGTCCACAGAGTCCAAGGCTCTTCAGTAAGCAACCTACCATCTTGCAGTCTCTGTCTTACTTCATTTACTTGTTGCTCTGACAATCTTACAAAAGCAACTTAAAGAGGAAAAGGCTTACTTGAATGTACCGTTTGAAAGTACAGTGCGCCATGGCAGGGAAGGCATGGTGCTAGAAGTATGAGGCAGCTGCTCATGGAAAGCACAAAGAGACTGATGCTCCTGCTCAGCTCAGTCTCTCCTTTTGATTCACTTTAAGACTCTAGTCCATGGGATGGTGTGGCCCATAGTTAAGGCGAGTCTTTCTATTTTAATTAACCTACGCTAGTAACTCCCTCACAGATATGCTCAGAGGTTTGCATCCATGGTGACTCTACCTCCTATCATGTTGACAAGGTGAACAATTACAGTGTCCCTTCTCTCTCCTATACATTACAATACATTATATGATACATATATCTGACACTCAGGCTTATTATGACTGGAAAATCAACCTCTGCTTCTGTTCCTTATATAACTTTTATTTATAGGGTGCATCATTAAATACATTTTATAACTAATTTATTGTATCAGCTTCTCCTCTCTTCATACTGAATATAAATTCCACAAGGGGTAAATGTTTGTAACCTCAACAGCTGGAAGATGGTGTATCAGGGAGTTTAGGCTAACCTCAGATCCCTAGAAAGTTTGAGCCCAGTCTGACTATTAGGAGAAACAAAAAATGTTTAAAGAAAATAAAACAGTGGTTTTTAAATGAAGGGTTATATAATACAGGGTACCAAAATTTGTAATTTTGGACAATTTTGGGTATGCAAGCATGGGCTCTGCCTTCTTGAACTTGTGGTGCAGTTCTATGGTCTGGGAGTTGTTTGCTGCAGGGAATCGGGTTTCCTTTGTCTGAAAGCTGTAGAAAATATACATCTAATAGGAAATAGCTGTGCACATAAGAGAAGCATCTCTCCCTTTTAAAAACAGAATCCACCTCTCATACAGTCAACTTTGAAATGCTTCATTTGGGTTCCCTGATTTCTTTAAAGTAGCTTTTCAGTGGAGAGCACCTTCTGCCTTAGCATATACAAAAATGAACAAATACATAAATTAGAGCCAGCATAGCTATTTTTTTTCCTTTAGCCACCTGCACATTCTTCCTGTAGGAATTCCCCTGGTGTGTGCTAATCTTTGGGTTTTTCTGAAGATACTGGAAAGCAATGACTCTTCCTCTTCTCCCCCAAGCCTCTGGCCAGCTTTTCAAGTAGTCCCCATTACACTAACTATTGCAGTTAACTCTTCACTACCTAAATCTAACTCCTCCCTGCCTCAGCTCACCAACCACTTCCTGTCTTCTTTTACCCCCTCCACGCTTCTCTCCCCCATTGATCTATCCTTCCAACCTTAAATCCTTCCTCTTCTCTCTTCCTCCACTCCTCTCCCCTTCTCCCTTCCCTTTCCTCCTTGCTTTCTCCTCGTTTATCCTTCTCCCTTCTCTTTATCCCTCTTCCCTTCTCTCTTGTCCTTTCTTCTTCCTCCCTCCTCCCTCTCCCTTTAGCTCTCTTGTCCCTCTTCTTTCTAGTCTTCTCCTTCTTATACTATATAGATCACTATTTAGAGTTTGCATTCTCACTTGGGCCCTGATTGACTTCACCCTCAACATTTCTGACTCTTTACCAGCAGCTATGTCTAGAGACGTATCTTCTTTCCAATCTCCAGGCTACACAATCTTTAGAGCCATGCACTTGTTTCATTAGCTCTGATGATCACGATCACTTTGGAAAAATCCTCTTTTTTTTGTTTCATAATGGTGAGAGTTCCCTGAGCATGAATGCCTCTGTTCTGTGGTACTCTCTGCTGTGTCCTCCATACTGCTTACAGTGCCCTGGGGAATCAAGGCTTAATACATTTATTTCATGCTGTATAACAATGATGGCACTGGGGACACTCAATAGATAGAGCCCACAGTGGGAAAGCAAAAGGGTCTGTGTTCGAATCTGATTGTGCACAGATGTGTGTGTGTGTGTGTGTGCGTGTGCATGTGCGTGTGTGTGTGTGTGTGTGTGTGTGTGTGTGTGTGTGTGTGTAAGGCAGGAATAGTAGTTCTGATGCTTGCAAAGCCACTATTGTGGAGCTGATTTTGGATGTTCTCTGGCCAGCCAGACTAACTGAAAGTGACTAGCAGGTAAAATAAGAAAAAGAGTAACCGAGGCAGTGGAGGCACAGGCCATTAATCCCAGAGGAGGGAGGCAGGGGCAGGCAGATTTCTGAGCTATAGTCCAATCTGGTCTACAGAGCAAGTTCCAGTATATCCAGAGCTACACAGAGAAACCTTGTCTCAAAACCAACCAACAAACAAAAAAACAACAAAACAAAACAAAGAGTGACTGAGGAGAATGCCATCCTTGACAACTGTTCTCTACATGTGCATGTACATTCGGGCTCACACATATGAACACACACTAACACACACACACACACACACACACACACACGAAATATTAAAATGAAAAAAACAACCAGATGTTATCACTGGCATTTCTTCTAATTCCTCCCCAAGTGACTGCATTTCTTCTGGGTCCTTGCATGCCCCATCCCATCTTTTCAAGATCCAGCCCCCACCTTATCTAGCACTCCAGCTGATTGGGAACTCTGTTGGCTTTTACACTCTCTTCTTCAGCAAATGGCTTCATTCTTGCCATGTAAGATTGGGAGTTCTCAATTTCAGATACATGCTGGCATTATAGAGGTTGTTCATAAAGATGGACAGACACTTGGATACTTCCCCCTAGGAGTAGACTTAATTGGTTGGTGGGGGGCCTGAGCATCAGGATTTGTGAGGGTACATTGCCAAGGTTGTAAACCTGTGGTGACAGAAAGATCCTGCAGGAGGAAGGATAGAAGAGTATAGAGCATCTTGATGATTTCTGGGGCCAGCAAATGTCACATTGAGAGTAGAGACTGGGGCTAGGAGACAACGGAATGAACCCAGGACACACTTGAGTGAAGACCTTCGAAGTCAGAAACAAGGCTGCCTCCCTGTGTTAACCAAGCACTCTGTTTCTCTCCACATCAGCTTATCTGACTTAAACTTGTTAGCCCAAAGAAATTATATATTCTTCAACTCCAGCCCACACACATGCTAATAAACACCCCCTGACACACATAAACACATATCCATACACAAGCAAAAATAATAATGATGATGATAGTTCTTATGAATTAAGGATTAGGAGATAAACAAAAGTAGTAAAACAAGCTAGAAAATTTATCAGTCAATTGTGCTTGTATGTATGTATGTGCACGCAATCATTTGAGATTATTTAATCTTTTCATTTTTCTACTGCAATCACCCATGCATCCACATATAGTGAATGACTAATAACCAACAAATCCCAACCAAGCACACCCACACCAGCAGCAGCATCAGAACGGAGATTTTTGCAATGCAGCCGGGAGAAGCATCACTTGTCAGATGTCTGGGCATGCAGTCCCCAAAGCAGATGTCATCTTGTGTCGCTGGGAAGTCAAGATGCTCATGGTGCAGCCATGGTGCGCAAGCTCTCATGCTTGAGTTCCAAGTGAGCAGACACGAGCCAGTCAGCAGGATGCCAGGAAAGCAGCGTGCTTGCCCCAGTCCCCAGTCTAGTGTTTTATTCACAGGTCCACATTGCAGCTCTTCAATAGTTTATGAAACACCTCCCTTCTTCTGGACACCCTGCTACCATCAGAGCAAACATATCCTATACTTTGAAGCCAATTGTATTCTTAAAAGCTTGGCTCCTAGCCGCCATCAATGAGAGGAAAGAATAATAAACACTAAGGTTTTAAATTAGGGATCTGATAGGGGAAAACACCATTCTGTGGTTATCATCAAAGGGGTTTGCTCACATTTTAAATCAGTAATATAGAAGTGAATGGTGCTGGAATCCCTGTGCAAGCCACTGTTGTCCACAGATCCACAAGCAATATGGTTTCCTCAGCCAGGTAAACAGCAGCTTTCTGGTATATATCAGAAACATGCTTTTCTGTATTCTAAGCAGTTTTTGACATCATGTTTTGCTTTATTGCAAACCACAATGCTTTTTCAATGACTTAAAAATCTAGTTATGACTGTAGCTGTGAGGGAACTGGTCTGCATGGGGCCAGAGAAATTTAATTTTTAGCTTTAAAAAAAGTACCAGCAAATTCAATTTTTCTCACATTTTGGGGTTCTTAGAGTTATACCAGCTTGCATAACTAGTATATTAGAGAATGTGTTACTATGGGTGATTTTTTTAGCACATTTATTATTTATGAAACATGGAGGAAAATAGCTAGGAATGATTATTTCAGGGAATCTCCGGTAGCTTTTATTATTATTATTATTGTATTCGGAGAAGTTGCTCCTGCTGTTTTAATTCAAACATTAAAAGTTAAATCTCTTTTCATCCCAACCTACATTTTTAAAAAGCTTCTTTAGCCCTTATTATGGAGAACAGACACTTTATGGAAAGAAAAATGCCCAGGATGTGATTCTGGAGCTGGGGTTTATGGGGGAATCAGAATCATCCTTGCCAACACATCTGGGAAGGAACAAGCGAAAATAAAACCTAGTCAGTCTCAGGTCAATTCCTGTATTGCTTGCTACTCTGTCTCTCTGTTTCTGTCTGTCTGTCTTTCTATCAATCTATCTATTATCTATCTTTATGATCTATCTATCATTCTATCTATCATCTATCTTTCTACCACTATTTATCTATTATCTATCTATCTTTTATCTCTGTCTCCCCGCAGAACCTTTCTTTGCTGAGATCTCCCAAGGAATGAGACTAACACACAGTGAAGAAAGTCTTCAGGTCAGATTCCTGGTCTGTGCTAGGGGATACAGGAGTGACAACCTACATTACCACCTATCTTCTGACTGACTGTTGAGATAGTATAGAAAACTTCTAAATTAGTAGTCACCCTGATTTAAAAAAATGGGTAGAAAATATCACCACAGTTTGATTTTAAAATGTCCGCCACAGGCCTGTGTATATAAACACTTGTTTTCTCCTGCTGCTGCTGTTTTGAGGGGTTGTCGAATCGCTGAGAAGTGGAGGCTTGCTGGAAGAAGTGGGTCACTAGAATTGGGTCTTGAAAATTATACTTGCTTCCAGTTGAGGCAAGGTCTCTTTTTGGTTGTGAGAAGCACCAACTACATGCACCAGCTCCCACGGGGGTTAGGGGTGTTATTTGCACTACCAAATCTCCTTGCTGAAATCTTTTGAGACTGCCAGCCAGGCAACTCCTCTCTTACTAGTTTGCCATAGTGTCAAGGCACCATATGAATAGAAGAACCTCCACAAAAGTATTCAAATAGTCCATATGCATATGAGAAGATAATCACTTTTCATGTCAAAATGTAAAACAAAGGGTGGAAAGATGGCACAGGGAGTGAAGTGCCCAGTGCTCTGTAAGCGCCAGGACCTGAGCTCAGCCTCCATGTAAAAGCCATGTGCAGCAGCACAAATCCCTAACTCCAGTCCTCGGAGTCAAGACAGGAGCATCCCTGAAGCTAACTTGCCAGTCAACTTAACCAAACCACTGAGATCTATGCTCAGTGAGAGGCTTTTTCTTGAAAAGTAAAGTACATAAAAATCAAGGAAGATACCCAACATCAACAACCATTGACTTCTACATGGACATACAAATGTGAGTGCCCCATATGCCCATGTGCACACATGCATGAACGTGTACAGATACCATACATAACTACACATCTCTCTCACACACAAAGAAATGGAAATCACAATCATAAGGAGATAGGCCTTCATGTCCACAGGAGCTATATTTCTTCAAAAGAAGGTTGGTGTTAGCGAGAAGCTTTAATGGTTGTTCTCTGCTGATGGGAACGTACCATGGGCCAGGTGCTCTAGAAATCACCAGGAGGGTTCCCAAAGTAATGGCAGTGACCACATATGTTTTAAATTTTTCATTACTGGGGTAAAGCTGCTAAACTGACAGGTGTGTGGGATGCCTACATGGCTTTATGAAAAATGGTAGAACATGCCTTTTGGTGGTCATGCGGATCAGGAAGTGGAGAGTGACCTTTAGTCTAATGCAGGCGACATGAGCTAGCAGGATTCTGTGTGGCAAGGTATTTCTCTTCTAGTTCCTTGAAAGAATGTGACCCATGGAAAATGAGAAATTGGGCTCCTGTGACTACAGACCAGCATATACCAATGTGTAAATATGCCTCCGTTGCCCATTTGGGTGTTCACGACGATAGTTTTGGGAGACAAGAGGAGTGTCTCCTCAATGCAAAAGAGCATTTGCTTGCATAAGGCTGACTTGGGGCCTTGCCTTACTTCTGAAGGTTACTTTCTGCTCTGAGGGTTCAGCTCTCATGCACTTGATGGATGCTAGCCCTGATTTACTGTGTTCCATTTGTTGTGAACTGCGGAAGGATATTACCTTAAGGATATTCTTTTGAATATTAAATTAGAATAAATTAAGGCATGTTGCCTATTAAGCTTAAATCAGAGTTGAGTAATTGCCTTTCACTTTATGCTGCTAAGTTTGTTGGGAATGTAAGATATTTGTTTTAATTACCAAGTTGGCACACTGACTCTCAATGAGCATGGGCACAGATGTGGGGAACCAAAAACTTTTGGGTGACTTCATGAACTTTAAATAATGCCTAATTAGATACATTTTTATTAATGCCCTTCCTCTTTTCCCTTTGTCCAACATTGAGCAATTGATTCCTAATGTTTACTTAGCATTATAAATTATTCTTAGAATGGTAGTCAGGTCTATGTTTTATAGTGTTTGTTCATGGCCTCAATACCACAACATAAGTGATAGTCTGTATATGTAGTATGCACATAAGTGGTATGAGTCGGTTGTGATGGTGTCTCACATTTTATTGATGCAGCAACTAAGACTTAGTAGAAGGAGCATGAAGTTAGTCTTCAAGAAAAAGGCCTCAAATAGCTAGGAATGGGATGCATTTCTGGACATTAAAGTTCTAAAGTGAATCTATACTTCTTAACTTTATATTGGTGATGCAACATAAAAAAAAGATTGAATGTTAACACATGAATAGATTTTTTTCTTTTCTCCTGATCTTAGTCTTGAAAAAAACAGTAGTCTAAAAAAAATTAGCTGCTTTCCAAGTAAGACCATTGGTTAATAACTGAGGAAATCAGAACACAGGATTCCACACGACTAACATGCTTTTTTCATAGCTGAGAATTATATTTTATGTAATTCCAAAATTTGAATACACAAAAACTATACCTTTTTCTCCCTTCACATACAAACATCACACACAAATGCCATAGAACATGGTATGTGAATCTGGGCCAAGTTTGCTTGAAAGGATAACCAAATACAGTATCTAGAATAACAAAGACTATAAGGATATCTAACTTTGCTTCAAACTTAGCTTTGTGTGTGTGTGTGTGTGTGTGTGTGTGTGTGTGTGTGTGTGTGTGTGATTTATCTTGAGGTTAATGAATGAGCCACATGAAACTTAAACCAAATTTCAGAATTTTCATTAAGAATGTATCATGTCGATGGTAGAAGATAAATGTCAAGACTCCTAGTGATTTACTATCTATTACAGAATTCTTCTCCATAATACATTATTTAATCAAAACTCCCACTTAAATGAGACAGTAAAAGTGGCATGGGTAATATTTAAAGTTTGCATAATTCACACTATACATGCATATTTTTAAGGCTTAGATAGCTTGTGTCTGACTTGAACATGAAGTCCCTGTTGCTGCCCATTTGGGTCATAGCACAAATGGGGAAGGAACTGCTGTGAGTTGCTGCAGCCAGCCTGAATTTAGTGAGCTCTTTAAAGTCTAAAGAACAAATTATGGGGTCTGTTTTCCATTAGACAGTTCTAGGGCCTTTAAGATTTAGGACTCACTAAAGCCCCTCTAATCTTCTCTCTGTCTACAACAAAATCTTATGTTTATTGGGCGATGGCAATCGCAGGGTAACAGCAGTCCTGTAGGGATGGCTGTTATGGGTTGATGGCTGTTATGGCATGATGGTTATTGGGTGGTAGCTGTCGTGGGATGATGGCAGTTGTGGGGTGACAGCTGTTGTGGGGTAACAGCAGTCATAGGGAGATGGTTATCCTGGGAAGATGGTTGTCATGGGGTCCTGGCTGTCAGAGATGACAGTTATGGTGGGAGGAGGGATATTCTGGAGTGATAGCAGTCATAGGGTTGAGGGTGGTGGCAATACATCAGGTACATGTAATAACGGGAGGATAGTTCTTTGGTTTGTTAGTGAAATTCCTCTAAATATAATCATTCTTATATTATAAATTATTATAAATATAATATAGGGAACTAGAAAATTGCATATTTTGGGTGTGTGTGTGTGTGTTTGTGTGCATGTGTGTGCCCTCCCAGAGGCCCACAGAGAACCTTAGATCCCTAGGAGTGGAGCTCACTAGTATTTGTTGGGCTCTGGGATCCGACCTCTGGTTGTCTTGACTGTGCAGCTTGTGCTCCTAAGCACAGAATGTTCTCTTTTAAAAAGCGATGTTGTACATCTGGCCTACAGTTTGTATAGTTACTGAAGAATTAGGGAATACTATGAAATTTCTGGTATTAGCCAGAGTTGGGTACGAATAAGCTTCATTTTATTTAAAAAAATTTTTTTTGCAATTTCACACATGTATAAAATATATTTTTGTTTTAACATTTGTGTGGCTTTCTGCAAGAAACCTAACCAGACAGAACCTCTATTTTCTGAAACTAAGGAAATCCCTAATTTTAAATATGTGAGAAAGATCATAGATTAGAGAGATGGATCGGTGTTTCTGTGCATACTACTCTTGCAGAGGACCCGACTTTAGTTCCCAGTGCACACACTGGGTGGCTCCCAAACGCTTGTAACTCCAGCTCCAGGAGGACCCAGTACCCCTGGCTTCTACAGGCACCTGTACGTACATAACCCCCAAATACATGCAATTAAAGTAAGACAAATCTTTAAAAAGGAAAGTCTTTTAACACACCACCTTGAATCTTTAACACATAATTTTTATGCTGAGAAATGTCTTAAAGTAATTTGCTTCTGTCTTCCATAGGCCAGAAATCCCCACAAAGGTTCTCGTCCCTCATCACGTGTACTCACTTCCATCCTCCATACCTGTCATGTGTCATGAGCATGAATTTGTCTATGAATCACATCTCACATAGCACATGAGGTCATGGAGAGAGACTTAACGGTAATGCAATAGTGATAAGGAGATACAGAAACATTCAGAGTGGTAGACTGTGAGTTATGGTCACTATCCCTAAAGGCAAAAGGCTGATGATACTGTACTTGCAGCTGAATTAGGGCTGAAAGCATCAAGATGAAGCCAATTACACAGCCAACATCTCCTAGGAGATGAAGACTGAGGAAGACTATTGATGACCATACGTTAATGACAATCAAGGACAAAAGCAGTCTTTGTATTTGGTGATAACAGTCTTATAGAAACCTATAGGAAGAGATGCAAGAATTGGGTGAATGGGGTAAAGTAATGGAATCACATGCAGGTGTCTCTTCTGAACACATATTTTGGGAGATGTATCAGATTTCATGACCAGTTTAAAAATTCTTGAGAGATTGATTTATAACCAAACTGGGAGGGGAATTAAAGAGACGGCTGGTTGCATTATCTTCAAGCCACTCTCAGGGAAGATTATGGTCTCTGAGTGGGCTGCAAGAAGGGCTGGCCTTGGAAGGTCCCATGTGGTACTCGCCATCTGTGTTGTGCCGAACACAAGGTCTGGTGACTGTCATAATTCCTGTTAGAGACTCAACATTATTGTCAGCTTTGTAAGATGTCTCATGATGGAATAAAGCAAACTGGATTCCCTGAAGATACTCTAACTATGGTTCTACTGCAAAAACAAAACAAAACAAACAAAACAAAACAAAACAAACCTGGAGGTGCAATGCTGAACATCTTTCATGAGTCACTTGTCTCGTTGCTCTAAATGAGACAATACCCTAATAACAACAACTTGATTAAAACTAAGGGAGTTTACTGCAGCTTATGTGTAGGAGGAGAGTCTATCATAGTGTTAGGAGCTTGAAGGAACTGCTCACATTGTGTCTGCCTTCAGGAAGCAGAGAGCAACGAATGCTCACACTCAGCTCACGTGCTGCTTTCCTCCCAAGCCCATGGTGTGCTGCTGTTCACACCTTCTCACAGAGATTCACTTAATCTAGATAAACTCTCCCGTGCCATGTCCAGAGGTTTGTCTCCCAGATGATTCCAGATCCTGTTGAGTTGTCAGTCAAAATTACCCATTATACTTCTTGGTGCTGGAAGTTATTCATTTCTAGTGAAGATCTCCTTTGTCCAGTGAACTGAGCAGGTGCATTTGCTTGAGCAGGAGTGCATGTCAATTGCAGTGGATGCCATTGTTGGTATCTCTAAAGAGACTGTGGCCAACTGTGCTCACTGTGCTTGGAAAGTTACACAACCATCTCAAGGGCTGATTCAGACATAGAGGAAGAGTCCTTTTGTCTTCAGGCGGGATGTCTCTGTAGAATATTTTAGTCTGATGAGCAAGGGTTCAGGTAAGGTTTAGGTTATAAAAAAACCCACACATCCTCGCTTGGCCATATCCTTGGAGCACTCTACATTGTTTATAACCTTATAAGTAATGGTAGGTAGCTTAGACCCCAGTAGGAGCATCAAGTGGCAGGTTCTGGCTTATTTTGAAGAACATATAGGGAATTATCTTATAAAGTGAGTAGGGTCTCTAGATCTCAGGTTAAAGGGTGAACCACTCTCCAACTTTTATAAATTCTGGTTGTACATCACTGTCTCTTAAATGCAGAGATCCGTGATCTAATAGCTTAAGACATGATTTCCAATGCAACTTTTATAGGTTTAAATGAGTCTCACACATCATAGTTCCCTTGCATATGAGCATAGACCACATTCAAATTAGAAAAGAACCCATGACCTAGAGGTCTCTGTCCATGTTCTGCCAGAATCCAATTAGCAGCTTGAATTGATTGGTGATGTCTGATTCCTGGGTGGGCACAAATTTGCAGCTCTCAGCTATTCTGTCCATAAACGAAGGCTGACTGAGAAGTGGCAGATTGCTGTGTTGAGGACTCTTGGTCCTCCAGGGTAGAAAGAGTCATGACCTTCAGAAGCAGTTATTCTTATCTTAACATTCTGCGTCCCATGTTCTGATGCATTATTCAAGTCTTGTGAAAACCAAACTGAGACCATTTCTGTACCCAGGGCTCCTTTGCCAAGATCACATGAAGGTGGGGTGCAGAAATAGAGATGATAACGTGAGAAAAAAACGGATGGTGGCCTCACTCTATTCAGAAAAGCACAACTCTGCTCAGGAAGCAAAACTCTGGGTCAGCCACTTAATGGATACGTGTCCTTGGGTCAGTCATGTGATCTCTCTTAGCCTGTCATTATGGTGATAAAAGCTTACACATGGGTTATTTTCCTGGAGCAGGCACGTAATATAAGCAGTCAAGGCTGACCGCTTGCTGACCTACCTGAACAGTGTATTCCCTTCAAGATGGCCTTATGGGAATGTCTACCAAAGGGTGCCAGATACTCTGTTTTTAAAAGAAAATGTAGATTTTTTTTATTATTTTAAAATAGCTTTTAATAATTATTTGAGCATTTCATGTACAAATACAATATATTTTGATCATTTTTCACTCTTCACTCCTCCCTAACTCCTTCCAGCCCCACTCGCCCCTGCCAAGTCCATTCCCTCTTTCCTGTTACACCTCACATAGTATAACTTGTGCTGCTTATATATGCATGTTTATGGATGACGGCCAACCTCCCATGGCCACTTAAAGAAAACTGACTCGCTATCCTCTAGCAGTCATTGGCTATCAATAACCCCTTACTTAGGGGTGGGGGTCTCATCAGCCCTTTACACCTTTATTTCAGAACGTTAACTAGTTTTGTCTTGTGCAGTCACCAATGGCCGTGAGTTCGTGAGTGCATCAGTTTCACCATGTCCAGGAAGTACTATTTCTTTCTGTTCTTCCCCAAGTTTTGGCTCTTACAATTTTTCCATTTCTCTTCCTTGAGTCTTGAGGAGTGAGAGTATGATACAAAGGTTCCTTTATGACTGGGCACTCCACAGACCCTCAGTCTTTTTTTTTTTCCCTTTGGACTATCTGTGAATTCTGCGTTAACCACTGTCCACTGCATAAAGCAGCTACTCTGATATGGACTGAGAGCTGTGCTATTTTTATTTTTAAGATAGGAAGATTCCCACTAAGTCATACTTTTGAGAAATGCTGCTATGGCTATATCACGGAGACCTTTGACTCTTGGCCATCTGTTCATAAGTTTTCTCTGCACCTTAGAATACAATCTGGTTCCCAACTCTGCCCTTAGGAAAAATTCAGTCTTTGGAGGTGGCACAGCTGGATTCACAAGGTCCTTTAGCCTGAGGCTTCTGGTGGAGTATCTATAGCCCATACAGATGTCCTGTTGTATAACCCTCTATAGCAGCCAGCCATGGATAATTCTAGATAGGGGATGTTGAGACCTTTCTTTATTATTTTCAAGTGGAGTAATAAGAGATTACAGATCAGCAAATATTTCTCAGCAAAAAACAAGATACAGTAAACATTTTAGAACTTGGTAGCCATATATATATATGTGTGTGTGTGTGTGTGTGTCTGTGTGTGTGTGTGTGTGTGTCTGTGTGTGTATGTACATATATACACACACACATATATATATGGTATATAGCATCTTGGCTGTGTGACTGTAGTGTAAACAAGAATAGCTTTGGACAGTAACATATGAGTATGGCTGCTTTCCAATAAAACTTTATTTACAAGAGCAGCCAGTCAGCTAGACCTGACCATCTTGTTTCATACTGACCCTGAGTAGAGTATCTGTGCTTTGAGGAAGTGTGTTCTATGAAATAACTCTTGTTCATACTGCTAACTGCCTTGGTAATGGATTTTTCTGTTCGTGTCTTTACTTCTTCCAACCTCCTTGCTATTCCTCTCTATTGGCTATCTGTGTGCAGAACCTGCTCTCCATAAGCATCAAGTTGTCCTATGTGTATCTGAGTTTTGGAGTTTGTATTAGTTGCCTTTCTGTTGCCATAATAATATAGTATGACCAAAAGCAACTTATGGAAGCATTTATCCCCGATTATGATTCCAGAGGGATAGACCTGATCATGCCAGAGACGGGAAGGTATGGTGGTAGAAACTGAGAGCAACGGTACAGTGGCAGTAACAAGGAGCTGGCTGGTTCCATTTTCTCCTATATACAGGAAGCAGCAGAACAGGCAATCGGACAAGGTTATAGATCCTCAAAACCTGCCCTGCATCCATCAAGGCCAGTCTGCTAAAGGTTCCAAGCACAGTGCTACCAACAGAGAACCTAATGCTTAAACACAATAACCTATTAGGGACATTTTCCATTTGAACAACCACAGAACCCTTTCAGCCTGTGTTTGAACACCAGTCCTAAGGCTTTCTCCCTGCATTACTGTGAGCAGGTGATTTTACTTGTCTTTTTTGCTTCACAGTCCATCTCTGTAACTGAGAGAGTTAATTGCAGTTCCACTAAAGAACAGGTAGGAGGATATGAGGAGGTGAGGTCAAGTATTAAGTGACAAAGAAACCCACGGGTGCTTGTGAGTCTTCCTGTGAAAGGAAAGCATTCTACTCTATACTGCTTTTTAAGAATCTGTCAGCACAATGATCCATGGCTCCTTTGATTTTGTTCATTTTCTTCCTCTGATTTGGAGCGAGGTCTCTCTTTCCATCAGTCAGGTATGTTGACATTATCAAGACCTGGATATAGGCTTGGAACCTGTAACTCATGCTCTCCAGTTGGTTCATGAGAGAAAGCACAGACGGATATTAGGAGCTTCTGCCTTCAACTGGTCATGTTTCAGTCAGCTGAGAACATATGTTTTCAGGAAAGATGTAGGAAAACACATGAGGCAGGAGGGACTGGAAGCTGAGAGAAGTCTTCTTGGAACATGAATGGGCCTACGTTCTGTTTCTTTTTGCAGCCAACCTTCTGTAGAATGAAAGCTGTTCCTGGAGCCAAGTAGAAGTAGATTCGATTTCTGCACTGCTGTAGCTTCTCTAAACATGAATTCTGGGTGGGACTCATGTTAGTGCATATTGTGAACTTTCCAGTTTCTTCTCTGTTATTTTATGTTATTATCCCTCTACCTGGCATGATGCTCTGTTACTTCACAGCCCTCTTACCTCTGCGTGGGTAGCATTCTTCTTGATTACATATCCTGTCCTGTGCAGAAGCACACTTCTCTGGGACTTGCAACCTCCTGTGCACTACTGTGGTTATATCCTGTTGAATCCTACTTATTTGTTTGGATGTCTGCCCCGGACTTGAGACCCCTTTCCATTACCCTCTATGCTATCCCCTTATTTCAAACGAAGTTGATGACTCAGCAGTTTGTATTCCCAGTGTCTGGCACAGAGTAGACATCTGATAAATGTTTGATGACTTAAATTAGATTGAAGCTGAACAAATTGAGAGTGCTTTTGGCCATTATTCCCCGGCTTAGAAATGCTATGTGAGCAAGGAGACTCACTGCCAGAGTATTAAAAATGATACAGTGGCTATCCAGGTGTTGGATGATGTACAATGTTGGATGAAATTGTGAGGTGAGTCTCAAAGATGAGAGGCAGGGTTTGGAAGGGAGAAGCTGAGTTGACTAAGAAGGAAGGGATATTTTAAGAAAATGACCCTGGAAGCTACTACTGAGCAAAAGAAATATGCAAAAAAGGAATAAGACGATGATGTGGATCCAGTCAGGTGATGGT